>NC_139577.1:10455795-10503295 GCF_946808225.1 Silurus aristotelis | reverse complement strand
TAGTGGGGGGTGGGGGGTTGGTGGAGGAGGGAAGAACGTCCCCAAGGGTTTGGCTTGCTGTGCAGCTTGATGACTGCAAATAGTATTAAACTCCACATGTGCAAACATTTACATTATGTTTTCTAATAAGGAATTCACTTTTTTCATCTTCCTACTTCTTGAAATAAGCTGTTCTTTACCTATTTTTTTAAAGGCTTTATTGCTGCCATCTTAAGGAGAGCAGAACATGGCCCAGATGCTTCTTTTCTTTTTTAGCTTCATTTAGCAGTTGGTCCACTACATGGCTATAGCAGTCCTCGGTTTATTTTTTATCGAAGCTTGTGCTCTCACCAGACATTAGACATCGAAAAAAAAATGCTGGGTTATTTTGTGTATGCTTTATTTCAGACTACAATGCATTTGAAAAGCAAAAAAAACAACCTAAAGATTTGGCCCAATATTTCCTGTCTGGTGGGAGTGTAAGACAGCTGTCTGAATTTGCTTCCTGTTTGCCTGTTTGGACTGCTCCTCCACCTGTTGTTTACGTCCTGCAGCGGATGTTATGCTGTGTTCATTCAGACCCTGCTACTTCTGTACCATCTGGTTGCTTCAGGCCAGAGGTCACTGTCTTAATACATGCACCTATAATGACTTTTAAAGGAACCATTTTTTCTTTCATTCATTAGTTTTATTGATGCTTGTATTGATTAGAGTTAACATTGGATCTGGATGTTTTTGGTTACTTGTATTAACACTGTACCTGGTATTTCTGTTGTGTTCCCAATATTCACATTGAGTTTGGCATCCCCCAACTGTCCTCCTGCTTTTGACAACGATGTACTTCCACCTTTGAAGGGAACACTGTGGTAAGCAACACGTACCAGGATGTTATTGTGAACAGATAACACTTGCAGCCCCCACATCCTCTGCTCAGATTGGGAGGACCTCTCGCTTTCCCACACTGGTCAGCAGAAGCCAAGCCAAAATCTCCCTAATCGACCTCATCTCTAGCTGCCCGTGGGCATGGTGGGATGCACCTTGTGTTCACAGAGGATGAGAAAGGGGATTGCAAGGCTTCCTGTCTGGCCACACTTCCCTGACTGACCTTGCTACAAAAAAACAGCCTCTATGCAACCCCTCCAGCTTTCAATGGGTGGTTGGTTTCCATAGAAGTTGCTTCCAGAAACTTAACAAATTCCGGTTTGATTGATGTTGAGTCCCTTAGACCTGGGTTCAATAAATGCATTGGGTTTTTTGTTTTTTTGGGGTTTTTTTGTTTGGTTTTTTGTTTGTGTAGGGGTTAGAGGTTGTGTAGAGACTGCATGCAGTTTATTTAATAAGTTTATTCAACAATTTTAAAATTGTTTTTAATATTTAGCATATTGATCTCACCTTGGCTCCATGTTTGTGTTATTTAAAGGCTTTTTTTTTTTGTTGCTTTATTTTGAAAAGCTGAAATAGACATTTATTTATAGCCGTTATTTTAAAGGATGGACTTTAAGGTAAGCTAAAACATATGAGAAAAAGCCTTCGTCCACACCCCTGAAATCCACCAAAAGCCTTGCACGTTTGCTAACTTGAACCAGGGAATAATTAAAAAAACAATAATTGTTAGCAAAATCAAACTTGGAGCGCATCAAAGGCTTTGGGGTTTATGTACAGCTCAGGGCAGGAGGAATAAAGGGAGGGAGGGAGGGGTGGTTTCAACAGATCTTATTGGGACCTAATTTAAACGGGCCCCGGCGTGTCTGCCTGTCTCCCTTTGTTTACATGGCTGAAATCTGAAACAAATGTGAACATGATACCCGTCTGTCCCTTGCAAAGTTTCTTATAGTGCCTCCATGTTAGGACTTGGCAGTGTCTGCTCACTTCCCCCACTGTTTTACAGCACTGGGTTCAACAAAATCAACCATGAAACAACATTACCAACCAAACACAAGATTTAAATTGATCCAGTACTAGTGCGAATGTTTCCATTTCACTTTTTAAGCAGTGCTTATGTAAAAACGATTTACCATTTAAACACAGCTTACCAAAGCACTCTTCACAATTTCATCTTGATATTCTAATAGTTACATAAATTTTACTATGTAATTATCTCACACCAAGATTTTCCTATCTTGATTGTCATCTTGTGACTGCTGTTAGGTTGCTTGTTAATTGACCTAGAAATGGTTTCAATCTTGGACACTGTGACCATTTGTACACCAGGTTCTTATGGGAAATCCTACAATATGCCAGAACCAAGTAACTCACAAACGTATCATCTCAGTTAATTGAAATATGTCTATCAAACCATATCCTCATGTTTGTTGTTGGACATGAATAAAAGGTTTGTATTGTTTACAATGCCAGTAAAAAAAAATCCTTTTTGTAGAAAATTTCAAAGAATTGTGTTTCATTCTCATTTTTAGATAAAGAACCTGTTTATAGATCAATAGTATAGATCAGATATTTTCCTCACACAGGACAGATTGACTGCAATCAAGTTTCCCTACAAAGCACATTTAATGTTACATGCTGCTTTTTTAATCCTGAAAGAAAGTAAATGAGACCTATGAGGAGTGAGACCTGATCATGTGCTGCAGGAAGTGTTCTGTGCTAAGTTAAGTTACTTTCCACCCTTCCTAGCCTCGGTGTGGAGACAGTCATGGCCAAATGCTAAGAGTGCATTGTGTGACAATAGCTATAACGGTCCACCTTGTCCTTGCTTGTCTATCTCTATTCCTGACTTGGAAACTGTGTCTCTTGCTTTAAATGTTTCCATAATTCCATGGCACATTTACATTTTCTAATACTTTGTCTATATGTTTTTGTTCGAACTGACACCCACCCACCACACCAATCCCCCAAACTCTCTATCTTTCGTTCTCTTTCTTCTCTATTTTTTGTTTCCTGAGGCATTCTCTGTTTAGGCTCCGAAAAAGACTTCCTTCCTTCCTTTACAAACACTTCCCTGGAGGCCTGGGGGTGGTGTGCTTTACAGTCTAGCATGTAATTACAGCCCTACCACCCCCTTCTCAAACGTCATACACATTCAGCGCAGTCTGCCAACCTATTCTTTCTCTTGAAGTCCCCCAAATTTTTTTTGCAGTTTTCCAGCTGCTTTAAATTAATATTTAATGGTCTAAAAACATCATTCATATAAGTGCATCTGGAATAACAGAATGCCTAAGAGAATGTATAATGTCATGTATGTGATTTCTCAATGGTCATTTCTATGCTGTACAGCTTTAGCCTACGAACAGGATTCTACTTTTGATCTTTGCTGAAAGGGGAAGCCCTTCTGTTGAAAAGTATTTACATTTTAAATTCAGATTGGTAATAGGCATGCAGGCAAGCAACCTTGAATTAATTGAATCAAACAAGTTTATGATAAATCTGTTTTAAGTGCTTCATTTAACAAACTACAATTGGCTGGTCAGACCTAACTTTTTTCGATTCTTCTCAGAAATAACATCATTCATAGAACAAAATATTGACATTCTTATGTCAGTGAAACAGCACATGATATAGTAAATTAGCAGCATGGACACATTTTAAGAATCAAATTCGAATAGTCTTTATAACATTACAGCACAGTCAAATTTTTTCCTTAAAGTAGGGATCAGATGAATGTTCACAGCAGTTAACAACCACTTTTAATAATGAAATTCAGTTTTACACAAATGCATTATTAACAATGCAGAGCAAAACTGCAATATTACATATTGGATATTATTGCTGTTGTGGTATGATAGGATTTATATGATCATTAATTTATTCCAGTGGTTGCCAAATTCAGTGATTATTTTAATTAAGTAACTGTGATGGAAATAATAAAGCGCTATTATGCAATGTATTCAATTTATTTAATTATTACAGTTATTATCTTGTTTGGCTGCTTAACTGAAGTGAATGTTCAAACCTCATTGATGCCAAATTTGGCCAAAATTACTGCACAAATTTAACTAAGGTTCATCAAATAAATCTGGAATTTATTATAGAGCTCATTGTTTTTGACTATAAAAATTTTTAAAAACCCTTGTTATCATTTAATCTAGGCTCCTTATATGTACACTATACAGACAAAGGTTTGGTCTGGTTCTGCTTGTTGTTTGAAGATCATAGGAACATTTGTGAGGATTTTCCAGTGTGATTCCCCTTTGAAAGTCCTTTGCTTGTATAGTACACGACCGAGGGCAAATATTAATAACTTCACTGATGCACAAGGAACATTGCATCTCCTTCACTTCTTCGACATTCAGCAGCTGCACATTCACACTAAAGAGTCAACGTGCAGCCGAAATTCATTTCCAAATGTTTAGCGTCATCTTGTGGTCGATTGCACAAATGATTACAAAGGATAAATGCAAAGAAAAGAAAAGAAAAGAAAACGACGAGAATAAAGACTATATTTACTATATTTGGACAGTATACTTATAAAGGTATTAGTGGACTAATACTATTTTAGACTTTAAAGTGAGGCTCAGATGAACTAAATAAGAGATATTTGCTTTCCATATATACAATGCAATTCAATCAATTTTTATTTGTATAGCACTTTTAACAATGTACATTGTCTCATAGCAGCTTTACACAGAAAATGTGGTGATTAAAAGTGAGTATAATATACAGTCCATATTGGTGTTGCACATTGAAGACATTTAAGTTTGATATCAGATAATAAATAAGAGATGATGAATCAGAATTTCAGAACTGAATTGAATTGAATTGAATTAAATGACATCTTTAGTTTAAACCCAACCTTTTTTTCAAGCAATTAAAATTTTTTGGAAAACAACTGTCAGGTGTTTTTTTGGCCAGGTGTGTCTTCTTAGGTTGATTGTTAAATAAATAAATAAATAAATTATTTAATAAATCAATAAATTAATAAATTAATAAATTAATTAATTTAAAGAATACACCAACATGAAGACAAGAAACATGTCTAAAAGTCAAGTGAGTAATTTACAAACTGAGAAAAAAGGGAAAACTGTCAGAGCCAGTCCACAAGCATGGTATTTAAAAAAGAAAACCTGGGATACTAACATCCAAACTGGAAATGGGTCAGCCTCCTTTTCAGCTGGATTTGGGGGACATCAGTGAGTGTGGATCATGAACATCACCCCTCCAGATCTGCATGCTCAGTCCACTGCTGTTCACTTTGTTGAATAACAACGAATCAGCATACACATTCACTGCACTGTCCTTCACTGTGCTAATTGCCCTGTGTTAGTAATTATTTTACTGTTTGTACATATATAGTTTATGTGGTCCTGTGTACTTCTGTGTTGTTTTGCATTGTCTTTGAGAAACAGTTGTGTACAGTCACTGTGCACTGTACCAGTTATATATGTTTGAAATTACAATAAAGCCTTGAAATAACTTGACTTGCTTGAAGACTTGGGCTTGCGTGGCTGCTTTTGGAACAAACTAAATAATCTTTACTGATTGATGATCTTTACTAAAGTAACTCATGATGGCAGCAGCAAAAGTCTACAGAAACATTGTCTTCTAATTTACAGAGAAATGCATACAATCTAATTAGAAGCAACTTTATCATAGGCCAAAACACACTGCCAACACAACAATGGACTGGAACTGTTTTTTTTCCCCAGATTTTCCAAGACTGTAACTTGTTTTAGCAACATTTGAACTCCTGAAAACAAGATTGAAGGCAGAACATTCATATTGTAGGGAGGTGGTGGCTCAGTGGTAGAGGCATTGGACTTTGGATCGAAAGGTCACAGGTTTAAATCCCACCAACACCAAACTGCCACTGCTGGGCCCTTGAGCAAGGCTCTTAACCCTCTACAGCTCAGTTGTAAGTCGCTCTGGATAAGGGCGTCTGCCAAATACCGTAAATATCAATATTAAGATATAATTATATCTGTGTATATTGTCTGATCCGACAGTTCAAATGAACTTGTGTAAACAAAAACAAAAGAAGTGGCCTTGTCCTTCCAATACTATATTTTTCTTATTAAGAATGATGTAAATAAAAGTCATGTTATATGTTTTGTTAATAGCTTCCCCACTGAAAATACCATCTGTTCAAGCAGAGAAGAAAAACGAAAGGAGTACAATAGTAAGACAGTACAAGAGTAAAACACTTAGTATATCTTATATTCAAATCTCAAAAAGTAGGGAAGCTGGAAAAGAGCTAGTGTCGACCAACTCAAGAAAAATAAAACTAATTACATCCTATACATTTCTTAAATCAGCTAAAAAATTGTTTTTACATTGTAAAACAAACATGTAACAAATACGTAACAAACATGTAACAAAAACGAATACAAAAAAAAACAATACAAAAGTGTAATTCACTATATGATTTCTATATTTCTGTGTTATTCAGTAGAGAAGATATTTAATAGTGGATGCTATTTGTTATACTCGCACGCATAAAACCATACATAATTACATTATGGATTATGAAAATTGTTGTTGAATATTGCATATATGTTTAAACAGACAAACAAAATAAAAAATTGATTGGGAAAAAAACGTGCAAGAGTGTGAAAGCAAGTGTGTTGAGAATACACTGGTATAGCTGTGTTTATAAAGAGCCAGGCCAGACTGTGTGCCTGATGTATAATTACACTCAGCATTGGCCCCAGGTTATAGAGCATGGGTAGATATATGTCTGTTTGACTTGTCCCATGGTAACAGCCAGGTCAATGAGGGCAAGTTTTGTGTTTAGGCCTTTTGATAACATAAAAGAAAGCTGCTTTGAGTGTGGGGCAGCCAGAAATGCCAGCATGGTGTCACATGGAGCCGGAGCACTTCATTACCCAAGAGTAATGGGTTGAACAGTAACCTTCAAAGCTAACTGTGACCTTTTGACTTCACAGCTTCTATTACACACACTGCATCTTTTCTCTCTCTCTTTTTTTGCAATGCAGGATTTTGGTAGCCTTGTGTAAGTGTGTTTCCTTTGATTTTTGCAATTGCTTTGTCGCTAACTCACAAGACTAAAAAAATCCTTGCGCAAGGATTATGCGTATCAGTGCACATCCAGACACTATTCATTGCCAATCAGGGACCTGCAATGGAAAATACCTATTCTAAGTTCAAAGGTTACTTAAACAAATAAGTGATTAAAGGAGCAGAAGGGTGAACAAGGTGATTTCAAGCCTTATCTTTGTTTATTGTGACTGCATTTCAGTGACAACACAATAAAAAATAAATGTTTATTTTAGAATAGTCTAGTATAGAATCTCACTACAAGGCAGCATTGTTTTTGTTTAGCTTTCTCTGTGTTTTGGAGGTTGTTAGCCATTCAGACAAAAACTGGAAAATAAGAGTAAAATAAATAGCTGCATTAAAACAGAGATGTTGCCTTGACTATGCTCAACTGATTGTGACAACTACAAAGTGCCTTTTCCAGACAATTTAAATGCGCATAAATTGCCCCAGATGCTCTCTGGTGTTGTTTATGGACACAGCAGGGACAGCATGGAAATTGAATTTAGGCATCAGTGCATGGGATTTGTGTACTGAAAAAGGATCTAGACAAGAAAGGCTTTGACCTTGTTTACAGAAGAATCGTAATGACAAACTATTTACAATTGAAGATTGGAATATATACAGTGCATGTACTTATTATATAGCCCTAATGTTAAAGTTGATTTTATTTTATTATATTATTAAAACTGTACATGTGACATGGATCTGGATGAGGATTACTGAGGGATGCATGGGGGAAATTATATTCCCCTTATAATTAAGACTTGAAAATGCTCTTAATATGTCAGTTATGCAGAAATCTTAACTGAAGTAGTCTTTTATTTCATACTTACTTAAGTGTGTCCCTTTTCATATTTTTAGACTAGAAGAAATATTCAATTCAATTCATTTTTATTTGTATGGTGCTTTTAACAATGAACATTGTCTCAAAGCAGCTTTACACAGACAATGTGGTGATTAAAAGTAAATATATATACATACATATATAAACACAAGTCAGTTCTTGATTCTTTTTTTCCTTTCCATTTCTTCCTTTTTTTCTTCAGGTTTCTCCCTGTGGAGATCAACATAAACAACCTGATTTAAGTGGCCCACTAACAAATTCACACACTGGTGTTCTGTGGCTTCCTGTGGTTCTCCAAGCTGATGTGAAGACACATTTTAGGATGTTGGGGATGTAATCAGCACAGCACACGCTCCCATGCACATGCACACACACAGAGACTCACACTAGGCCTTAATCAGAATGTAATCAGAGCCCCCTGCCTCCATCAAGCCACCACTCAGGCCCGTGATTAATGTCTCCAGGCCTGTCAGAAAAGTGGACACGTTAGACCAGATCAACACCCAACATCTTGCAGCTTATAAACCTTTGGTTTTTAAAATCGGCAGCATTATTTTTTCTCATCATTGCACTGAAATGTCAAAGACGTTTCTTACAAAGAATGATGATTATCTCATATAATGATGGAATTTAGTAAATCCAACAGAGGGAGACAAATGCTAATGCAAAAACTCACACAGACTATGATTTATATTTTACAAATTTAAATTACTGCCTGTGAAATTCTAGAGTCTGACTGGTCAGAAGGTGTTGCTATTTTTTTTTTATGCCAGCAGCCCTGACAATAGCAAAAACAAGGTTTAGGTTCATAGTTATGTGCTTATTATAATGTGTAATGGTTTCTATAGTAAATGGTCATTAATAAGAAAGAAAAGTGCTTTATAATTATAATTTTTTTTTTTTTTTACAACACACTGAAATTCTTTCTTTAGTTAGAGTTCAGGGTCAGACATTATACAGCGCCCCTGGTGCACTGAGGGTTAAGGGTCTTGCTCAAGGGCCCCAAGAGTGGCAGTTTGGCGATACCAGTGCTTAAATGCCCAACCTTCAGATTAGTAACCCAGAGCCTTAACCACTGATCTTCCACCTCCTCCTATTAGGAACAGTTAATAGGGTTATGTAGAGTAAATGCTACACATAAGCTATGACTTTCAATAAATGGTTAAAAAAGTTAAATAAAAATGTATATTAATTTATACAGAATATTATTTATTTAGTTCACATTCAAATAAGAAAATCTCAAGTATAAAATGTGACAGTCAGTACATATTTGCCACAGGAATTTCTTTAGGAAAGATAGCTTTACAGTTTTTACATAAATATATGAAGCATCAAACTAAGCCCATTGGAGCATCCTTTATTAAGGTATGCTATGACTTCTTAAATAACCCAACTAATCCTGTCAGTAAGGTAGTTGTTCTCAAGAAGTAATGACTTTTAACTTCATCTCACATTGACTTATTACAGTTTTTCTAGGTTGCTTTGGAGCATTTGTCAGATCATAAATTAAATTCTCAAAACTACCTGTTTTACCTCCACATAATTTATTCATTTGTGCTCATCATAAGAACATTTCTTGTTGCTTTGATACAATTGCTAAGGCTTTTGTACATTCATTTAATCGATTGTGTACAATAGTCTGCTGTTTCCTACAATATCAGTTGTTTGTGTCATGTTAATCAAAATATATTATACTGGTTTTACCTAAATAGTCGTAACCCCAAAAACATCTCAGCATCAGTTCAATGCATAAGTCATTGAATGCAAAATGGTTAAACCAGTTGTCATCATTTATCATCTAAAATGTCTATTAACTTTTTTTTTGTAAATGTGACTTGAATTGATGAATTGTGCAGGTGCATCTTGAACTTTACTATTGAAGGTGATTGAGCGGCATTGAATCAACCAATGATCAACTAGTTTTCTAAAATAGGTCAAAGGTGAATCTCGTGAACCTTCAATTGGTGAGCGTATACAGAAAGAGTAAATCACAGAATTACAATTTCAAAAAATGTATGAACAACCAAAAAAACTAACGAACAATAGTACAGTACAGTAAAAGTGTGCATCCTGTCCGATCTCTTGCAATCAATAAAAATCAATCATATTTGTGCTGCTGAAATGTATAGATGCCAAACAGTAGGAAGTCAAATTTTGTGAATTTTCAGTCACTGTGTTTCAAACTATAGTTTATCTCAAGAAATCCTGAAACTGTGTGCCATCATACTGACAACATGAATAAACATTTTGTTGATTTTGTTTGTGAACAATGACGAATGGACTTTTCATTGTGACGGGAATGACATTGACACAAATACTTACTTTTGAGAGATGAACTAAGGATTTTGATAAAAGTACAGGCTTTTGCAAGAAATGTAATGTTTTGTGCTGTTTGTACAAATTGTTTTAAGAATGCACTTACTGGTTTGGAAATATTAAGGATGATTCGAGAAATGCTCCAAAGCAGCTGAGAAAAACTGTAATCATTGTAATCCAAACCGTAGTTTATATCAGGAAATAGTGAAACTGTGCATCGTCATCTGGACAACATGACTAAAACATATTGACGATCTTGTTTGTAAACAATGACAAAAGGATTGTTATTCTGATGGCAATGAGATGTTCATTGGCAAAAATACTTGCATTTGAGAGATGAACAAAGAATTTTGAGAAAAGTACAAGCTTTTGCAAGAAATCAAATGTGTTGTGCTATTTGTAGAAATTGTTTTGAGAATACACATACTGGTTTGCAAATATTAAGGATGATGCTCCAAAGCAACTAAGAAAAACTGTAAGAGAATTAAGTGTCCTGAGTCAGTTGTATTAATTAGCATTTGATAATGACAATGTAACCTAACTTTGCAGGGACTTCTGGAGTCTAAGAGTTTTGGCAGTAAAACATATTATTTATACATAATTTAGACTCTATGCTTTCTTAATTAACACAGTATACAGTATACATAAGCCTATTGTTTTTGTGACTTATGGTATGACTGATTACATAAAACTGTATTACATACACCAGTGTGTGCAATATAGCAGCAATTGGAATGTACATATCATATTGGGTTTTCTTTTCCATGTGGTGGATTACAAAAGAACACTGCCTCCCTCCAACACTGGCAGCTGACCAGCACATCAGAATAATTGCTTAAGTAAGTCAGCCTTCTGTACACACACTTTGTAGCTGTCCAAAAATCTAACAAATCCATGTCTGAAATGCCATCTGAATTAATCCTAAAACATTGGGCCATTGTAAAAAGAAGTCACTTGAGACGATATGCCTTAAAATCCTATTTAAAGGGGAGTTTGGGAGGATTAAAGGGTGTTTCTCTCATTTTTATCTAGTGTTTGAGCACTTGATCACAGAGGCGTGCCCTAATCCAAACATCAATGCGGCCCCATCAGTGCAGTGGCATGGAGCCGCCGGGTGTCAACGAGCCTCCAGCTTGTTTAGGGCTGCTTGTGCTGCAGCTATTAAACCTGCAGTGCTGCTCGCTTTGATAGTTCACCTCCCTACGTCTCTAATCTGATTCACCCTGCCCTGTGCTCTGAAGGGCTTTTCAAACAGACCATCAATGAAAGCATCCTTAAAGAGTCTTTTCTTTTTTGGGTTTTGTAAAGATTAGGTCAGGTTGGTAGAACATGACTTAGATTTTGAATTCATCAGAGATGCTTTGTCGTGCGAGTCAGATATGTCATGGAGGATTAGAAATTTTGATTCTCCAACTAATGATGTGCCCTCAGGCCAGGATTCAGATGTGATCCAGCAGTGAAAAGGCTGCTTTGAAATAAGCCTGTTTAATGTAAATTTTTTTTTTCTTTTAAATAGGTTGTGTAAGGGTTCAGCAGTAAACCTCAACCAAATGTGCAATATGAGTTTAAGCCCCGAGTAGTACCAGCGTGTATAGACTTGAATATTGAATAGCAAAGCAAGATCCACAAGTTGAACAAATTCCACAAGGAAAGGAAAAAAGAATGAGCCCACAACACAGGGTTTGTTTTTCTAACAGCTTACCCTCATGGCAGGCGTGAGAATTGGTGTGTGACAAAGACCAGGCATTGGTAATCTCTCCCTGTGGGGGTGGAATAGGTGTTTCTAGGTATTTTTTAGTTTTTTGTGGGTTGACCTTTTGGGATCAGATCAGCCTTGGGGTAATTTGGTAAAAAAAAAGGTAAAAGAATCTAGACTGAGTGATATCTGACTCAAATGTAATATTATATAATTTTTAATCTTTGGATATCATTTGTGTGCAATGGCTGAAAAATATTGACAATTATTTACTGATCATTATCATGTAGCTCTATCATGTATCCTTTCCATCTCATCCTAAATAATTATATAGCATATGCGTGAATAAACATAATCTCTATTCAATTGTACTCTGGACTAAAAAAAACACTCAGCTGTATATTGCCCATTTTAGCATACATAAAAGGAGATTTGAATTCCTGAGGAAATGACACTCGTATAGATTACACACAGTTTGCGTAGGGCTCCACAAAGGAGACAGAGCCAGTCTCTAGAGTTCATTACCAGGCTGGGGTTGAATGCTGGGGCCACAGGGACAACAGCGCCATGGCGACTGGATAGGTCAGGCTTAGGGTCAGCATTGTTTAGTCTGTGCACTGCAGCTTTCCGTTTGCAAATGGTCTGCGTTTATGTACAGCAGCGTTCATCTGTGAAGGCCTGGGAAAGCTGTGACTCTGGCATTTTCATCTCAACTATTGACTTAAAAATCAGGTAGACACACACACACACACACACACACACACACACACACACACACACACACACACATATAAATAAATAAATAAATAAATATATATATATATATATATATATATATATATATATATATATATATATATATATATATATATATATATATATACAGTGAGGAAAATAAGTATTTGAACACCCTGCTATTTTGCAAGTTCTCCCACTTAGAAATCATGGAGGGGTCTGAAATTGTCATCGTAGGTGCATGTCCACTGTGAGAGACATAATCTAAAAAAAAAAATCCAGAAATCACAATATATGATTTTTAAACTATTTATTTGTATGATACAGCTGCAAATAAGTATTTGAACACCTGAGAAAGTCAATGTTAATATTTGGTACAGTAGCCTTTGTTTGCAATTACAGAGGTCAAACGTTTCCTGTAGTTTTTCACCGGGTTTGCACACACTGCAGGAGGGATTTTGGCCCACTCCTCCACACAGATCTTCTGTAGATCAGTCAGGTTTCTGGACTGTCGCTGAGAAACACGGAGTTTGAGCTCCCTCCAAAGATTCTCTATTGGGTTTAGGTCTGGAGACTGGCTAGGCCACACCAGAACCTTGATATGCTTCTTACAGAGCCACTCCTTGGTTATCCTGGCTGTGTGCTTCGGTCATTGTCATGTTGGAAGACCCAGCCTCGACCCATCTTCAATGCTCTAACTGAGGGAAGGAGGTTGTTCCCCAAAATCTCGCAATACATGGCCCCGGTCATCCTCTCCTTAATACAGTGCAGTCGCCCTGTCCCATGTGCAGAAAAACACCCCCAAAGCATGATGCTATCACCCCCATGCTTCACAGTAGGGATGGTGTTCTTGGGATGGTACTCAGCATTCTTCTTCCTCCAAACACGTTTAGTGGAATTATGACCCAAAAGTTCTATTTTGGTCTCATCTGACCACATGACTTTCTCCCATGACTCCTCTGGATCATCCAAATGGTCATTGGCAAACTTAAGACGTGCCTGGACATGTGCTGGTTTAAGCAGGGGAACCTTCTGATTTAAAACCATGACGTCTTAGTGTATTACCAACAGTAACCTTGGAAATGGTGGTCCCAGCTCTTTTCAGGTCATTGACCAGCTCCTCCTGTATAGTTCTGGGCTGATTTCTCACCTTCCTTAGGATCATTGAGACCCCACGAGGTGAGATCTTGCATGGAGCCACAGTCCGAGGGAGCTTGACAGTCATGTTAAGCTTCTTCCATTTTCTAATGATTGCTCCAACAGTGGACCTTTTTTCACCAAGCTGCTTGGCAATTTCCCCGTAGCCCTTTCCAGCCTTGTGGAGGTGTACAATTTTGTTTCTAGTGTCTTTGGACAGCTCTTTGGTCTTGGCCATGTTAGTAGTTGGATTCTTACTGATTGTATGGGGTGGACAGGTGTCTTTATGCAGCTAACAACCTCAAACAGGTGCATCTTTCTTTCTTTCTTTTCTTTTCGGCTTCTCCCGTTAGGGGTCGCCACAGCGGATCCTCCGCACATTTGATTTGGCACATGTTTTACGCTGGATGCCCTTCCTAACGCAACCCTCCCCAATTTATCCGGGCTTGGGACCGGCACTAAGAGTGGCTGGGGATGGTTCCCTGACCGGGAATCGAACCCGGGTCGCAGCAGTGGGAGCGCTGCATCTTAACCACTAGACCACCAGGGGACCTAAACAGGTGCATCTAATTTAGGATAATAAATGTAGTGGAGGTGAACATTTTAAAGGCAGACTAACAGGTCTTTGAGGGTCAGAATTCTAGCTGATAGACAGGTGTTCAAATACTTATTTGCAGCTGTATCATACAAATAAATAGTTTCAAAATCATATATTGTGATTTCTGGATTTTTTTTTTTAGATTATGTCTCTCACAGTGGACTTGCACCTACGATGACAATTTCAGACCCCTCCATGATTTCTAAGTGGGAGAACTTGCAAAATAGCAGGGTGTTCAAATACTTATTTTCCTCACTGTATATATATATATATATATATATATATATATATATATATATATATATATATATATATATATATATATATATACACATACTATAGTTTTATTGCTGTTTCTGTTGACCTTGTCATACCTTGTCAACAAAAACTCTATTATATTATATTATATTATATTATATTATATTATATTATATTATATTATATTATATTATATTATATTATATTATATTATATTATATTATAACAACCACTCCAATTTTCCAAATTCTAGCTAGGTGAAGTATATAATTTTGGAGGAAGGACATTTTAAATTGAGATAATTTGTAAAATTGTTATATCTAATTCACAATGTTTTTTTTTTTTTTTTTTTTTTTTTGGGGGGGGGGGGGGGGGGTGTTTTTGACTCCCTGTCCATTTCTTTTGAAATTGAACTTTAATAGGTAGTAAGGCCCATGTGTTTTGTTGTGTTTCTCATCTGAAATGAAACTCTCTCAGTCCACTGAGCAAACAGCTCTCAAAGACAAATAACCATCCTTCAACAGAGGTGATATATATGAACAGGAGAGTGCACACTCGATAAGAGCAAATTCTTGGTCAACTCCTTTCATATGAGATTTAGCTTTAATGGAAATACCTTACTTCTTTTTTCCCATTGCTCATTTTTCACATTTTGCCTATGAAGCCATGGAAATTGGATGATAAAATATCTGTGTTTTAACAACCTGTCAGGCTCTGGTAATGTGTGAAAAGGTAATTTGAGCAGGCTTTCCAAAAGAGTCACTGTTTACTTCACAACTATCCCCTTCTCATCTCTCTGACCGTGAAGGTAAACAACAATGCAGAAAGAAAATAAATCAGTCCGCATAATTGGAAAGAACTGCAGAATACGATATACAGAAAAACTTAAAACTTAAAAGATTTATTGTCTTGATGAAAATATTTCATTCTTTTATGGTAGAAACAGAATATCCTGTAAGCAAAAGCTGCCAGGAGCCTGATTTTCTTCTGTGCAACTCGAAAAGCGACTCAAATTGAGCAATTCTGTCTTTCTCCTGGGACATCCGAGCCCCGGTCTGTGACCGAAAAATAAAATGTAATTGTAATGGTGGTTAAAGCAAAAATCGCACAAGGTCATTAGAATAACAGAGACTTCAAAATACATTACACAAAGTGTCAGCAAGATGTTCCGCTATCACTGACAGAGCTCTCTATCCAATTTTCCTCTGCTCTGCTTGGCAGATCCCCAGCAGCGAGGGGCTCATGGAGAAAAGCTCAGCCTCAGGATAAGTGGTTATGATTTCAAGCAGTGCGACCCAGATTGCGTTGCAGTCCTAATGTGTAAGTACTCCTCAACCTTTTCACAATAAACACAAGGCAAAGGAGATTCCTTTTCACACAAGATAAATTTACTCCTATCACCAGCTGCACCAGTGAAAGTCATAAAATAAAATCTGGCCCTCTGCTTAGGGTTTTTTGTGTCCTAATGGCTCCCTTGGCTATAAAGGAAATAGTGAAAGTTAAGATCCCAGTTTTAAAGCCAGCTGATATGAAGTTTGACAATACTAATGTATGTCCTGGATTGAATTGGATCAAACAGTGCTTTTCACCCTCTCTAATAAATAAATAGCCATTTTCTATGGGTCATAATTAAGATTATATATTGCTACTTTTTGCTGCTTATATATTGATAGATTGTTTTATTGCTAGATTTTTATGTTATATACTTTTATAAGTTAAAGAATCAACTTGTGAGTCAATGAATCATTTGGGAGATTGACTTTATTTACAGTGTTAACCATTAAACACTGACCAGTAACAATCCATTATATAATCACATGATTTTTGCATGTATTCACCTGACTGTGTAATTATCAGTCACCGTGGTGTAAGCTCACCTATGGCAGTTAATTGTCCGATGAAGATAATCGAAGGGTTTTGCCAGGGTTTAGCTAAGCGTAAATTACTTAATTGATTTGTTCATATTACAAAACACTTATTGGTAAACAAGAGCTTCATTATGTCTGATGGAATAGGGGAATCCATTGTGTAATTATACATTCATCTGTGATGTTAAAAGGTAATGTGATATTCCCCTACAGAGCTCTGATTAACTCCGGCCTGTTTAAAATTCAAAACTACAAATTAAAAATGAGCAGAAATCCGGTATATCCCCCCCCCCCCCCACCCCAATCTCCTAGAAAGTGAATACATAAAAAAACACCCTGTTCCCCTGGTGTCAGCACAATTAGTGGCTAAATAAAATGCCATTTTGTTGTGTGCATTGTTTTAATTACACAAACTGAGTAAATTAGTGCCTCATTTAAGTAAAATAAATAGCTATGTTTGCTGAAATTAAATTTCCCCTGAGAAGTGTGCAAGGAGGGAAATTTTTGAAAAAATATGGAAATGTGGACTATCACCACATCAACACTGGAGAATTTTCTAAAAAAAAAAAACCCATGTTGGGGGAAATAAGTCTGTTGAGAAAAAAACAACCTTATAATCACTAGACAGGTGTTTCATGAATGCCCACAGACATTCTGGGAAGATGATCCACTAGAATTTGGTGTGTGTTTGTGGAGATTTGTTCTCATTCAGCTATGAGTGTTAGTAAAGTCAGGTACTGATGTAGGGTGAATGGTCCTGGTTTTCAAAGGTTTTCAACAAAGTTGAAATCAGAGCTTTATTGCAGGCCAGTCAAGATCTTCTCTTCCATCCCATGTAAACCATAGAAGTATCCAAGATATCATCTACAATTGTCTGGATTGGCTAGAAATGTCAGGTGTCCCAATATTTTTGTCCATATAATGTGGATGCCTACAGATGCTTTATCATCTGTTCAGTTTTCAGAATGCAGGAATGGAGTCAAGCCTTCTCTGTACTGCACTGTGGCTTAATCAGCTTTACACTCAATGGCATTACTTTTTCCCCCCACCAATCTTTAATGAAACTTTAATCAAATCCTCTACATAACCAAGCTAACACATATGATACAGTACCATGTGGTGAAACTATATGATATTCTTAGATTCTAAATGGCCATCCATTTTCTTACAGCCTTTTACTTAATTATATGTAATTGTTTTTAATATCTAAATTGTGCTTTTATGTAGTTTTTGACTGTCATTATAGTGGTACCTTTTCTAAGGTGGCTTAAAGAAAATAATCTGACTTTTTTTTTGACTGTATTGAGATTTTAGGTTTTATTTTACTCGCACCATTGTGGAAACTTGTGATTTATTGCATTGCACTTTATTTGATTCTATTGATGCAGTTTTATAAGCGTTCTTCTGCTTAATTTTAAAAGTATTTGATCATGAGAAGTATTTTGGAGGGAGGGTGGAGTGGACTGGGCTGGGGTGGGCTGGCTTGTTGGGCTATATTTTCCATCTGCTATTTGGCTCTTGGCTGACAGTCTTGCATTTTAATGTTCTTTTTCAGCCCCGTGAACTCTATTGTTAAGAAGACTTTCTTCTCGTGCAGATTTCTCTGCCAATCCAGTCTGTGCACCCTTTCAAAAACCTTTATGATATCATGCAGTGCCTGGTGTGCAGTATCAGCGTTGTTTCATGCCCATGTCCCAGTGCCTAGAAGCTCCTTGGCTGACATGTCAAAACATATCTTTCTTCCTGTGGTGTGATTATGATGACATGGCTGTTTGCTGAAGGAGACATGATGCTTAAAGAGCCACTTGCCTCAGTAACATGGCATGCTGGCAGGTTGTGACCCTAAGTCATACCCAAATGCTCCTTTAGCTGAATAGAGGGCAAGAGCTATAATGGCCCAAGTGCATGTTCTCTGGTCGGTATTGTGCGAGTAACATGAGAGTTTGATGCAGGGATTTGCAGTATTTATAATACATGTATTTTAAAAAAGTATTTTAATTTTGTAATTTGTTTTTGATAGGGTTGATGAAAATGGCTTTATATTTTTTTATCAAAATTATTTAGTGTTTTGTAGTTTGTAGTTTTAAAAAACTGTAAAAAAAAATTTGATTGGTGACAACTCAGTAGTTTGCCCAGACTTGTTGAGATCAGAAAAATTGATCCATATAGAAGAAGGTGGTGAAGGGTAAGCAACGTGAAGGCTGTCAGCTTTCAAATAAGTGTCCGATGATTCATAAATAAATTGCCTTTTGAATATTGCCTATTGAATAGTGTACCCTAATTGAAGTAGCTGTTTAATAGGATCATGATTTTCCATACTATTGCATGAATGACTGGCTGACACATAATTTATTATTATTTTTATGATTAACAATCAAATGATTAATTAGTTAGAAAGTAGTTGAATATAGGTGCTATCAGTTGTCTCTTATAAATTACTTGTTTGCCATTGAGTCAATGTTGCTGATGCAAAGTAGCCCTCTTTTACCAAACACCAAGTAAATTAGAATACAATTATGAGTCATTAACGAACTGTTAAACATTAAACTGCTCGTTACTTTAAAACTAACCTTTATATGGTTTGTGTGGTTGAAGAGGCCCATCTAATAAGTTAATACTTTTTCTGTCTTAGAGTGTTTGAATGAGCACAGGCTTAAGTTTAATATTTTTGTTGGCATGCTGGCTCTAATGCTGAGAAAAAAGTTATTGTCAATTATTTATGTTCCCATGTCTCTTTTGTTCTATTTTAACCATCAGCTATTTTTTTTATCATAAGCAGGTGTCCAAAAATTCCTTGAAAACTCTCTTGAACCAGTTGCAGTGTTCTAAATTTCTTCATAAATAAAAATCTGAAGGGTAACCAGATCTTTATCTAATCTGAAATTTCACTGAAACCATAACTGGGTTATGCAACAAAAGAATGACCTAAAAATCTAGTAGGTCTTCAATTACATGGTCAAAGCAAAAAAAAAAAAAAAACTTTCTAGAATGAACATGTTAATGTCCAAGTCAAAACCCAATAGAAATGCTGTGAAAAAAACTAAAAAGAGCAGTTAATACGAGGAAGCTCACTATCAACACTGATTTATAGCAGTTTTGTAAGGAGGAATGGAATTTCTCTGATGCTTTGTGCAGGATTGAGCACCATTTTCCAGAAATAATATGGTTGAAATTATTGCTGCTCAACAGCATATAAATAAATGTAAAATCTTTGTCACTAGTTAATTGGTTTTTTTTTTTTTCTCTTCTCTTTATCTAAGACTTGGATCTGTTCACATTTCATGTTAAATGTATGTAGACCTACAGAGTCTTTACTAATTAGGTTTTTGCAAATCAGTATGTGTATTCTTAAATCACATCTCATTCCAGCTGTTCCAGTCATTCCAGTCATTTTTACAAGTATCAATTTAAACATATAAATTAATAATAATTAATAATTAGCCTTAATCTTCTACTGTTGCTTGCAGGCTTAATGCCTGTATGTATTTAAGCAGTGATGATTTGTGCATTTGTGTGAATATTAAAGATTAGTTCAGTTCATATCATATTTCAGCAGACTGAAGATGTTATTTTTTTATACTATTACAGCGAGCACTGGAGGGCAGTGTTGAGCTTATGGTAAGGCAGACGCCAGTAATTTTCAGAGTGCACAAATTGAAGTAGATTTGACTTTTTCATTGTGTATTTTACAGGCTGGACTCGACTAATACCAGAGTTACATATCGTACTTGCTATACATGTAAGTGTCAGCTGGCTCAGTCAGAAAGCATCTGGCCACAGTAACTGCCATTCATGTGCCAGTATGAAGAATGGGTTTGTCCAGTTGTTTGCAGGGCAGGTGTGATTCTTAACTCATGTGGTAATCCAACATAGTGCTGGACTGGCCAGAAATACTTGTTAATTTAAGCAAAATAGTCAAAACCTCTGTTTAATCTGCAATTATCATCTTCAGTCTTTAAGTGGTTTTTCGCTCGTGTCGAGCTACGAACACTTAACCTTTTCAAAAGCAATATTTTCTGCAGTGAAATCAATGTGGCACTATGCATTTTGTACGAGATATTGATTTGTCTTTATTGGACCTTGATTTATATAGTGTAAATTTAATGTAGATTTTTTTCTAAGGTCTGTGGTGTCTAGTCTAGAAAGAGCGACGAGAGAAAGCATGTGGGAAATGAAGAGATCCAAGGAGAACCGGGAATCACAGAAGTGTTTGATTCCAATTCAGACCTTACAATGTAATAAAAAGCTGCACGGTTAAGCCTGATGAATTAATAAAGGGGAAGCAGATGGGTCCCTGGAGCTGTGCGTCTGCGTGTATGTGTGTGTGTGTGTGTGTGTGTGTGGCTGTGCATGCCTGCCTATATGTTTATGTTTGTTTGTTGTGTTTGGGTGCAAACCTCACCAAGGCCACAAAGCAATGCTGAGATGAGACAATACTAAGGTGTGTAATGAGGAGGCAATACTGCATGAATAAAATATGAAAGGAGTTATTATCATGCTTCAAGCAAGAATATGTGTCACATTGATCTCTCTCTCGATCTGAATATTCGGATAAATAGCACTATATGATGATTCCTGTTGGAATTCATTCATGTATACAGTGAGGATAATAAGTATTTGAACACCCTGCTATTTTGCAAGTTCTCCCACTTAGAAATCATGGAGGGGTCTGAAATTGTCATTGTAGGTGCATGTCCACTGTGAGAGACATAATCTAAAAACAAAAAATCCAGAAATCACAATGTATGATTTTTTAACTATTTATTTGTATGATACAGCTGCAAATAAGTATTTGAACACCTGAGAAAGTCAATGTTAATATTTGGTACAGTAGCCTTTGTTTGCAATTACAGAGGTCAAACGTTTCCTGTAGTTTTTCACCAGGTTTGCAAACACTGCAGGAGGAATTTTGGCCCACTCCTCCACACAGATCTTCTCTAGATCAATCAGGTTTCTGGCCTGACGCTGAGAAACACGGAGTTTGAGCTCCCTCCAAAGATTCTCTA
This sequence comes from Silurus aristotelis, assembly GCF_946808225.1. Taxonomy (NCBI): domain Eukaryota; kingdom Metazoa; phylum Chordata; class Actinopteri; order Siluriformes; family Siluridae; genus Silurus; species Silurus aristotelis. The sequence goes on along the minus strand of NC_139577.1, from coordinate 10,481,907 downwards.
TTGGGTTTAGGTCTGGAGACTGGCTAGGCCACGCCAGAACCTTGATATGCTTCTTACAGGGCCACTCCTTGGTTATCCTGGCTGTGTGCTTCGGGTCATTGTCATGTTGGAAGACCCAGCCTCGACCCATCTTCAATGCTCTAACTGAGGGAAGGAGGTTGTTCCCCAAAATCTCGCAATACATGGCCCCAGTCATCCTCTCCTTAATACAGTGCAGTCGCCCTGTCCCATGTGCAGAAAAACACCCCCAAAGCATGATGCTTCCACCCCCATGCTTCACAGTAGGGATGGTGTTCTTGGGATGGTACTCATCATTCTTCTTCCTCCAAACACGTTTAGTGGAATTATGACCCAAAAGTTCTATTTTGGTCTCATCTGACCACATGACTTTCTCCCATGACTCCTCTGGATCATCCAAATGGTCATTGGCAAACTTAAGACATGCCTGGACATGTGCTGGTTTAAGCAGGGGAACCTTCCTTGCCATGCATGATTTCAAACCATGATGTCTTAGTGTATTACCAACAGTAACCTTGAAAACGGTGGTCCCAGCTCTTTTCAGGTCATTGACCAGCTCCTCCCGTGTAGTTTTGGGCTGATTTCTCACCTTCCTTAGGATCATTGAGACCCCACGATGTGAGATTTTGCATGGAGCCCCAGTCTGAGGGCGATGGACAGTCATGTTAAGCTTCTTCCATTTTCTAATGATTGCTCTAACAGTGGACCCTATTTCACCAAGCTGCTTGGCAATTACCCCATAGCCCTTTCCAGCCTTGTGGAGGTGTACAATTTTGTCTCTAGTGTCTTTGGACAGCTCTTTGGTCTTGGCCATGTTAGTAGTTGGATTCTTACTGATTGTATGGGGTGGACAGGTGTCTTTATGCAGCTAACGACCTCAAACAGGTGCATCTAATTTAGGATAATAAATGTAGTGGAGGTGGACATTTTAAAGGCAGACTAACAGGTCTTTGTGGGTCAGAATTCTAGCTGATAGACAGGTGTTCAAATACTTATTTGCAGCTGTATCATACAAATAAATAGTTTAAAAATCATATATAGTGATTTCTGGATTTTTTTTTTAGATTATGTCTCTCACAGTGGACATGCACCTATGATGACAATTTCAGACCCCTCCATGATTTCTAAGTGGGAGAACTTGCAAAATAGCAGGGTGTTCAAATACTTATTTTCCTCACTGTACCTCTTCAATGAAGTCTTTAGCTGTGTCTTTAGTGGCTGATAACTGCCAAGGTGTGAGGCAGTGTGTACTGTTAGGAGTTTAAGCTGTGTGATGCCCACAAATCCTGTTAGGTTGTGACCAGTGACTCTAAGGGGTCGAGTTGTTGTGATCATACTTCATTCAGTACTTAGGCTGCTTATATCCATTTTAATATGCTGTGGCCCACCCAGTGTGTTTGGCATGTCAGCAGTGAAGTGCTGGTGGCATCCAGCTGCTGATTTACAAGCCACGGGTATGTCAAGGTTAGAAAATAATCTCTAGCCTGACGGTGGCAATAAGCCGGTAGAAGAGTGTGTGAAAGCAATGGCTACCACCAGAGCCAATTTCCCACGGTGGCATCCTCCACAGTATCTCATCCCATCGTCTTGTTCTGCAGGTTCAATTGAATTATACTGTTTTGCTTTCTAACACACGAAAAGACTCCATAATGACAAATAAAGTATACTGGCTAATTTCCACTCTGACAGAGACATGGAGGAGGAAAGGGCACATCAGTGCTGTTTGTCTTACAAATGTGCACACAGTGACTAGAGTCGCAAGTTTTCCCAGCGTGCTAACAACATGGGAACGGGCAGCACATTGGTTGGAAATGTTTATTTATTCATTTGCTTCTGGCTCTTTAGTTTCAAGAGACATAGGAACACTTGGCTAGCGCTGTCTTTCCCCTAACCCAGTCTTCCATACACACAGGGACAGGCACATCACCCCCCCACCCACACACACATAGGGTGTCCTCAGATTAATGACACGATGCACATTTCAGGGCTTAATTAATCACAGCTCAGCCTGTGCCTGCATGGTTTATTTGTTTTTCATTACCATTTTTATTTACAGTTTTGCATTATGCTTTTTTATTTGACTTTCCGATTCTGATTTGCGAGAGATCGATAATCTAAAAAAAAAAGCATCTCAAGAAAGAACTGATACCTTATTTTTGCATTTACATTCAGTCATTTAGCAGACACTTTAATCTGGAGTGTCTCCAGAAATAGTTGAAGCTGCGAAGCTACAAAGTGGCTTGTGACTACTTAAGGCTTCATGACTTAAAAGACAAGAGTCTGGGTGCTAGATTGGTGTAGGTGGAAACAAGAAGGCAATTTAAAATTTAATTGCATAAACACTGCATAATCCATGCTCTCTGAATAGTGAGGAAAATATAAGTGCACGATTAAATATCCTTCATTTTGTATTTACTATTTACTACTTATGCTCTACATGTTTACCCTACCACTAAGCATTTTCTCAGGATTTTGCTCAATATATTCCCATTGGTTACTGAGTTTTTGGACACCCTGTACAACCAGCCAAGTAGCAGACAAACCTAAGGGCAAAAATAATAACAACAACAAACAAATGTATTGAAAGTGCACAAAGACTGGTGTTACAAATCTTATTGACTGAATGACTGCTTGGAGTAAGTGAGATTTTGATCTTGAAGTGAGAGTGAGATTTTGTGTTTAGGGAAGTGGTGGCTCAGGGTTTAAAACATTGGACTTTTGATCTGAGTGCCATGAGCTGATCTCAGCACCACCACATTGAGCAAGCTCCTTAACCCAAAACTGCTTGATTGTATGAAATACAACACAACCAAACCAGTTAAGGCGTTTGCCAAGTGCCATACATGTAAATGTTGTGCTGAAAGCATGGTAAGACTTCACAAAAGGAGAACAAGAATCCAGTGAAGTGACAGGAGGCAAAAAAAAAAGTTAAATAATAATAATAATAATAATAATAATAAGCACAAAAATTAAGTGCAAAATGGAATGCATATTAAATATAATTAACTACTTGATTGATGAAGTTCTGTGTAAACTCAGGAGACTATTGTGTGAAGATCAGAGTTTCTGAAATACTCTAAATATCCCATCTTGCACCAGCAACCATGCCACGGCTACAGTTAGAGAGATCACAGTTTTTCTTCATTATGATGTTTGATGTGAACATTAATCTGCAGCTCATAACATGTAACTGCATGCTCTTTTATATTAGTATATATTTACAGTATTTGAACAATTTGGAATGTCCTGAAAAAGGACGAACTACTGATATATTTAAAACAAGACACGGAACAAGTCAGCCAAGAAAAAAGTTCATGACAGAAACACAAGCCACAGGGTTGGGGTATCCACCCAATCCACTATTCAAAGAAGACTTCAAGAGCAATTATATAGGGGGCCATACCACAAAATGCAAACCACTCATCAGCAGTAAGACCCAAAAGACAAGATTGAAATTGTAAAGAAATTCAGAGATACACCAAAAAAGTTTAATCTCTACCAGTGTGATGGAAAGGCCAAAGTATGAAGAAAGAAAGGATCTGCTCATGACCCAAAACATACAAGCTCGTCAATAAAACATGGTGAAACTAGTGTTTGTGTTGTGGCTGGGGCTTGCATGACTGCATGACTGCATCTCTGATCTTTTCTGATGTATCTCATGATGGTAGTAGTTGAATGATTTCAGAAGTCAACAAAAAACTGAGAAATGCATGTACAGAAAAAATTCAACCTAATTGCACTATAATGATTGCAAGACAATGACCCAAAACACACGCCAACCCGACAAACACTTTATTGATGAGAAAAAATTGGAATAATGGAAATATGGAATAAAATATTTTTTTAGACTGACCAAGCAAATCACCAGACTGTAACCCAATTGAGCAGCATTTCAGTTCCTGAAGAGGAGTGTTTTGTGTATGTATATATATATATATATATATATATATATATATATATATATATATATATATATATATATATATATAAAGTATTATTTGCTTTTACTTATTTTGAGAGTTTGTTCCAATAATTTTGCTTATTGGAACAAATTCTTCCAATAATTTTGCTTAACCCAGCCATTAAGGTGCACTCAAGCCTGGATAAATGGGGAGGGATGCATCAGGAATGGCATCCAGCATAAAACGTGCCAAATTAAATATGCGGATCACGAATCAGAAATTCATAATGGATCGATCAAGGCCTGGTTTACCAATGACCTCCACAGGTATTATTAGCCAACAGGGTACCAAAATTGGGCTACTGTTGGCTGAAGGAGGAGAAGGAGAGGAGGAAGACATCTACAGAGATAGCAGGGAAAGAAGAAGTGTAGGAGAGTGGAGGTTAGGGTGGGTACTTTAAATGTTGGTACTATGACTGGTAAAGGGAAAGAGGTAGCTGATATGATGGAGAGGAGAAAGATAGATATGTTGTGTGTTCAGGAGACCAAGTGGAAAGGGAATAAGGCCAGGAACACATAAGGTGGCTTTTAAATGTTTTTTCATAGTGTGAATGTAAATAGAAAGGGTGTACGGCTGATACTGAAAGAAGAGTACAGTAAGAGTGTAGTGGAGGTGAAGAGAGTTTCTGATAGGGTGATGAACGTGAAGCTGAAAGTTGAAGGGGTGATGATAAATGTGATCAGTGTTTATGCTCCACAAGTGGGCTGTGAGATGGAGGAGAAGAAAATGTTGGAGATGTTCTATGTAGGAGATGCAACCTGAAGGAGATTGGACTGTAAGGTGTTGGCAGGGGACAGTGTAGCTAGAAAGCATTGGATGGTGGTCTGTAGGATGGTTTTGGATGTGAAGAAGAGGAGGAGGAGAGTAAGGACTGAAAGAAGAATAAGATGGTGGAATTTGAGGGCAGAAGACTGTAGTGGTCAGACAGGGGCTCAGTGGTGGTGAAGAGGTGCTGGATGATTGGGCAACTACTTCAGAAGTGATAGAGGAGACAGCTAGAAAGGTAATTGGTGTGACAACTGAAAATAGAAAAGTAGACAAAGAGACTTGGTGGTGGAATGAGGACGTGCAGGAAAGCATAAGGAGAAAGAGGTTGGCAAAACAGAATTGGGATCAACAGAGTGATGAGAATAGTAGGAAGAAGTACAAGAAGATGTGGCAGCAGGTCAAGAGGGATGTGACAAAAGCCAAGAAAAAGGCATATGAGGAGCTGCATGAGAAGTTAGACACTAAGGAAGGAGAAAAGGATATGTGTCATTTGGCCAGGCAGAGGGACTAAGCTGGGAAGGATGTGCTGCAAGTTAGAGCAATAAAGGATGGAGATGGAAATGTGTTGAATAGTGAGAAGAGTGTTTTGAGAAGATGAAGGGGGTATTTTGAGCAGCTGATGAATGAGGAAAATGAGAGACAGAGAAAGTTGGATGGTGTGGAGATGCAGGAAGTGGTTAGATTTGTAAGGACAAAGTGAGAGCAGCGATTACGAGGATGACCAGATGACCAGATGTATGTGAGGGTGGTGCAGGACATGTATAAGGACAGTGTGACAGCAGTGAAGTGTGCAGTAGGTACGACAGACTGGTTCAAGGTGGAGGTTGGACTGCATCAAGGATTGGCTCTGAGCCCTTTCCTGTTTGCAGTATTGATGGACAGGTTGATGGACGAGGTCAGACAGGAGTCTCCATGGACTATGATGTTTGCAGATGATATTGCAGATGATTTGTGGCGAGAGTAGGGAGAAGGTTGAGAAGAGCCTGGAGAGCTGAAGGTATGTGCTGCAGAGAAGGGGAATGAAAGTCAGTAGGAGTAAGACAGAGTACAGGTGTGTGAATGATAGGGAGGTCAGTGGAGTGGTGCGGTTGCAGGGAGAAGAGGTGGAGAAGGTGAAGGAGTTCAGGTACCTGGGGTCAACAGTGCAAAGTAATGGAAAGTGTGTTAGAGAAGTGAAGAAAAGAGTGCAGGCATGGTAGAGTGGGTGGAGAAGAGGGGCAGGAGTCATTTGTGATAGAAGGGTATCTGCAAGAGTGAAAGGGAAAGTTTATTGGACTGTGGTGAGACCTACGATGTTGTATGGTTTAGAGACAGTGGCATTAACTAAAAGACAGAAGGTGGAGCTGGAGGTTTTCGTTGGGAGTGATGAGGATGGACAGGATTAGAAATTAGTTTATTAGAGGGACAGCGCATGTAGGACGTTTTGGAGACAAAGTGAGGGAGGCGAGATTGAGATGGTTTGGACATGTGCAGAGGATGGACATGGGGTATATCAGTAGGAGAATGCTGAGGATGGAGCCATCAGGAAGGAGGAAAAGAGGAAGGCCAAGAAGAAGGTTTATTGATGTGGTGTGTAAAGACATGCAGGTAGTCGGGTTGAAAGAGGCAGATGTAGGGGACAGGGGGGTATGGAGACGGATGATCCAGCCGAAAGAAGAAGAAGAAGAAGAAGAAGAAGAAGAAGAAGTTCCAATAATTTTGCTTGCCCAAATATTGAATGGTCTGCCACCAAACGTGTCGTGTTCTAAGTTGTCTAAAATATCTAGGTGTAAATATTAAAAAAAAAGGACAGCTGAAATTCCAATCTATTGCCTCTTAGATCTTTTGATCTCAAACAAAAGAATTGGCCTTGCTGTTCGAGGGGAATTTCAAAGAGGAACAGAACAATGAATTAATAAATCAAAGAACCCTCTAAACAGAAACAAGCAGATAGCATTTTCCTCTGAGTGTGTTACTCTGCCCTGTCACGCAGTATAAGCATCAGTTCAATAAGATGCTGGTTGCTAGCTTCACGTCTTGGTGGAAGCATGTGCTAGTCTTCATCCTCCCCCATTGGTAGCTGTTGTGTGAGCTGGCTGATGGGGATTTGGCAAATTACCAAATTGGAAGGGAAAGAAATTATTACTTTGTGCTTAGGAGACCAAAACAATGAGGATGGTTGTTCAGGAGTAAAGTATTAAAAAACATTGGTGTATGCTTTTTAATTTTCTATCCAACATGTGGTCAAACGTTAAGAATGCTTCTCATGTTTTTTACATCACACAATGACAATTCACTGAGCTATTGCTTTTTAAAGAGTTATCTCGCTAAATGCCTAAAAGACATGCCAGCTGTAAAAAGTACATATCATTTTAATAAAAGGTGGCCATTTTATTTCACTAAGTGGTTGTGGCAGTGTTAAAACTAAATATCCCTATTGGAACAATTTGACTATCAAAGAACAAGGCATAAGCCTATTAGACTCAATTTATATTATCAATCCAGCCACAGTTTAACATGAACAAATTGCAACAAACCATATCAGATATGTAACACATCTTATTTCTGTTTGTATGCAGACCAACTATCTATAATGATGAAGTATTTTAAAAATACAAGTTCCTTTCATTTATAAAATGAAAGGCTAAGCTGAGTGGTGGGAAATTCTGATCAGACAGATGGAGCCGGAGAGTGATTTGTCACCTCCTGTGTGAAAAGCCCTTAAGTTGTCACCACCTCTTATCCCCATTTTAGCTCTGTCAGTCTATCTGCTCACAGAGCTTAAACTTGGCACCTGACTGCAGACATTAAGTACTGTGTAAATCTTCAAAACCCTCTTTTTTGTCTTACTTTTTGACTATTTTGTGCCTATTTTATTCAATCACAGTAAAGGGAAACTTTTCTGTTTGTTTGTTTTTTTCTTATTTTAAACGAATGCACCTTAACAAGCAATGTTAAAAAGAAAAAAGTAATTAAGGCTGCAGAGAGCGGAAGAACTGCAGTAATGCTGCATTCGAGGTTGTAACACGACGAACTGTGCAGCAGTGTACAAGCAAATAGCAATTTGATTAAATGTTTTAATTGGTTGTTTCACTGTTTACAGCTTAGTGTAGTTATTTTTGATACATTACATTACAATAATTATTTTTTTCTTACATTCATTTAGAAGCATGTGCACATTACTGTACATTTGTATGTAAGTAATTTAATATAGATTATTGCTGGAAATCCTACATTTGAAAACAATGAATAAACTAACACAATTGACGAGCTAGGGCCAACTGCATTTTGACTACTAGAGATGAAGCTTGATTTGATTAAAAAAACAACACGTGACGGTCCAGAAAATCACATGAATGTTTGTGTTTATTGTAGTATCTATTTGTGCAGCTTGTGTGCAGTGGCCTTAAGTTGGTGTAACTGAAAGTGAGTTGATGTAACGTTTCATAGAGGAGATGTTCCTGGCTGGTCTCTGGTGGCGATTTGTGTGGAGTTCTGGCAGGTCAGAGGAAAAGGTCACCTGAGAGAAATGTGCATCATTGCGTCTGTAAAGCTGCCAGGTCTCTGTGATGCGATCCTATTCACACCTCTATCCTCATTCACAAGGTAAACTCATGCTTTCACTGCAAGGTTGTCCTCACAGGACACGTATCATCACAGCAACACCCAGACACCATTTACAAACTTACAGTGCTCTCAGGCTTTTACTTAGTCCTATATTTAGCCTGGAGTCATGTATTTAAATGTAGTCTGTTAGCAGCTGGAATGTCAGGGAGTACAGGAAGAAACTAAGGAAACTGTTCAGCGATATCAGTATTGACGATAACCCCTTCATGTTCAAGATACATTATTTAGTACTAAACATGGACAGCTTGTTAATTACACTGTTTGGATAAACGCTTGTGGACACCTCACTATAAGATTCATATGTTATTTTTGAACATCCCATTCCACATTTAGTACTGATGCAGGTGAGGTAAGGAGGTCTGGGGTGCAGTCAGTGTTCACATTCATCCTGAGGCTGTTCAATAGGGATGAGTTCAGACATCTGTAGCAGGCCATTCGAGATCTTCCACTCCAGCCCATGTAAACCATATCTTCATGGAGCTGGTTTTAAGTACAGGGGCAATGCAATGCTGGAACAAGTTTAGGTCTCCTAGTTCAAGGGGAGGGAAATTGTAATGCTACTGCATCCAAAGACATCCTGTACAATTGTGTGCCTATAACTAATTACGTTACTTAGTTACTTTTTATGGAAAGTAATGCGTTATATTACTTTTGCGTTACTTTTGCGTTACTTGTATCTCTTTCACGCCTTACAGGTGTAACAGGTGTAATATAGATAATTGCAGGTAAGAAATAAGTTATATTAGGGCAAAAGACATTTCCTAAACATTTAAAATGCTTAATAACTTCTTAGCGAACAATAAGATGATCGACTAAATTTTAACCACAAGGCTAAACACTTTCCAGTCGCACTTCTGTACACTGCTTTGCAATCTGCCTTCGCCGTCAGGAATGTAACTATCGTTTGTGTATATGAGGTTAAGGGTGTGGGCTGCACACTGGTGATGTGGAGGGAGAACATACCATTCGCTGTCATCTCGTAAAACATCGTGCAATTCCGTAAATATGACCTCGTCCTCCTCTACATCATTCTCTGCTTCATCATCAGCTTGAAACATTCTGAACGTTTTTACAAAGTTCGCGCTATTATTAGTGACCGTGGCAGTTTATTTTCCCAGAAAGAGCAAATGAGCTGTGAATTTGCTCTCTATCTCCGCTGCGATGGCATCGTACATGTGTCTCCCACGGAAAACTTTTATTCTGAGCAGTCCATAGATCTGCAGTGGTGGAAAGTCGGCAAAAGTTTTTTATATTTCTGTCTCCATTTTCATATATGCAACATTACACACACACACACACACACACACACACACACACACACACACACACACACACACACACACACACACACACACACACACACACACACACATCTGTAGTGCTGTGCTCACTGTAATATATATTTTAATCATCATCTTAGTTTTAGTCATCATCTCAATTTAGTGCTTTTTCTTGCCTTTCCTGTACTGAAGTGAATGTCAGGCAAACCACTAAACCTTACACTGCGAGGTGCCTGGTATATACATTATATACAGAATATACAGATGAACGTTACATTATAGTGAGCCCTGTTTTCCAAGCGGGCTCTAAAAGTTGATCTGCCCTTATAGCACATTGTTATGTTATGTTGGAACTGTATGAATATTTTATCCCTGCAGATATTCTCCCTCTTACCACTAAGGTGCTCTCTGTTCATGCAGAACAGAAATTTTAGTATACCCCCCTCCCTTTTATCATCTATTTTTGAATACCTTGCTGAGTTAATATCAGTTTTTTTTTTTCTGAGTGGGTGGTGTGGGAGTCGGCTCATATATTAGGCTTATTGAAATGTATGCCGAATGCTCCCATTGTATTCATATAGTGACATCGAAATGTGAAAAGTCTGCCATGTCTGGTAGGGAGAATAGTTAAGTCATATGAACACACACACGCACGCGTGTGCACACACATACACACACACACACACACACACACACACACACACACACACACACACACACACACACACACACACACACACAGAGACATAAAAACTTGTGTGAGAGGGGAAGTAAAGAATAAGATCGCTGTGTTTTTGTTTACTTTTTACAATGTTCAGCTCCAGTAGAAATCAATAAAGAATCAATGTCTCCATCTTTAGGGTATATATGACATTGTGTTTTGTGTTGTGTCAGTTAATAAATTCACATGAATACATGAAAAGTGTAATTTTACTTGCAAATCAAATGCTAATAATTTTTAATGGAATAGTTTTTTTTTGTTGTTTGGCAACATCAGATTAGATGAAAAATAACAACAACAAAAACCCACACAAGATGCCCTTTATGCATTTTTTCTTGCTTTGGAAGAGTGCAGTTTGGCTACAGACTTTCATTCCACCCAAGAAGGCTCCACACCTAAGATTACTCGTTTAATCAGTTCAATTTAGTCTCCAATCAATTATTAAGTTTGCCTCCAATTTGGCTGTGAAGAAAAGCAGCAGTAGCACCAGCCCTTTGCGGGTAAGACCTTTGTGTTAGTACCTATGCATTTTAATGTTAATGAGTACACTATTATGCAAAGATCCACTAGAAGGGTTCATTATTTTGACATATTTATGATTGATATTTGCATAATTCATTATTAAGTGACACCCCCTGAATGTCTCAGCCTCCTTTGCTCTATTTCACATTAAATATGTTTTGGCTGGTGGACATTGTAAAGGGAGAATGTTTAAAACTGAATAGCTGTCTTTAATTTAATTAGCTTTTAAGCATATATCAGTTTAAAATAATGTAAAATTAATGTTGAAATATGTATGTATGATGCATAGTTTATTTAGAATATTTATGGTACACTATATGGAAAAAACATCTGACATTTCCAGCCATATGTAGTTCTTTCCAAACTGTTATCACAAAGTTGAAGGCAGACAGTTGTATAGGATGTCTTTGGATGTGGTAGCATTCAGTTAAGCTCCACAAGCTCCTTGGGGATATGGTTTACATGGGATGAAGAGGAACATCTTAAGTTCCCCATTCATTAACTTCGAGATGTGTAAAAACGCTTTGGGAACGCACCTGCCTAGTCCACGCTCTGAACCACGTGTGAAATCTGGCCAATAGGCAAGACATGACGTCATAGACAGGCGACGTCACGTAAACCAGGAAGCTACAAGATGGCTGTGTGGTGGTAGCGACATTAGCTTCTGCTCGTTCGGGTAAACGCTTTGTGTGTGTTATCTGTGCTGTCATGAGCTTACATGCAGGCAGAATTCTGTCTGCGTGTTCCTGCTTGCCCCGCTTCATTACACAAGGGGGGATACACGCAGCCGATGTGTTGTTTGCTTAGCTTAGGAGCATGCTTAGTCGACATTCGAGGGAATCGGTTATTAGCATTTTAGCCTTGTTGCTATGTGCTACCGGCTGCTGGCCATGCTCCCGTTCCCTGGGGAAAGCGCTCGTTTGGCGGTTCCTTCTCCCGGTGCGTGTAACACGGTGCTCCGTATTTCTTCCTCCGAGGTGGAGGAGGAGGTTCTCGAGGTCGTGTCATGGGCCGTGTCCAAGCTGGATCTAGCTTGGCCGGTCGTGTAGCAGAAGCAGCGTGCACCCAGTGAGCTGGATGAGCGTTTCCTGCACCCCGTGTCACAGCTTCAGCGCCTTCCCTGACGTGCACACCGAGGTGTCCGGGTACTGGGAGACCTGTGTGCGGCGCATGCTTTTCCCAATGTTTCTTGCTGTGCGCGAATGTAGTTGGGACTACAGCGTGGCTACAGGACAATGCCGTGTGTGGAAGATACACTAGCTAGCTATCTCTCCCCAAGTTTTGCTTCGATGAAGGCTATCGGTTTGCCTACAAGAGCCACTTTGGCTCTGGTAGGTATGGCTACACAGCAGGTCAGGCTGCGGGTTGCCTCCACACGACGAGTGTGTTGCAGGCATACCAGGCTGGCCTGCTATGAGGGATGGTAAGGGCTTCTTTCTGAGCACCCCTCCTGGCCTGATCTGGTGATGCTGTAGGTAAGGGCGATTGCCGGCAGGTTCAGGAGACCACGGCGGCGTTTCAGTGGTACTTCCTTGCTGCTCCAATGGGGCTGCTCGGCGGCAGCCTCGGCCTGGTATGTCCGTGCACAGTGTAGCCCAGAAAGAGAGCGTTGCCACCCGATTCCCGTCAAGAGGTCCTAGGGGCCCCTGGCGATGCTCTAAGCCCAAGAAGGGGCTGGCTGACCTGAGGTTCGTCCTCGCCTCTAATAAATGGGCGGCTTACATCTTGAAGGGCAGTGTACACCTCATGCCACGGTGCCCGTCCCTCCCCGGCACCACCGGGAGGCCGGTCTGTCGGCCCTGCCACAGGGTGTGTTTAGGGCACAGCCTCCCTTCAGCGGTTAACTCCCTTTATTCCACCCGAAATTTCTTTGCGGATGGGGGACATCAGCCGCCTCTCAGGAGGCTGCTCCAGCCGTTCAGGTTCAGCAAGACTGTCTGCTAGCCCTGCCACGGGATGTGTTCAGGGCGCAGCTTCCCTCCAGCAGTTTGCTCCCCGTATTTCCGCCCGAAAGATCGCTGTGGATGGGGAGATCCGCCGCCTCTCAGGAGGTGTAGTCGGCTGCAGAGCACCGCTCCAGCCACTCTGAGTGGGTCAGAGGCCAGCCCCGAGGGGTTGGTTCCCCTGTGGTACTTTCTGTCAGTCTGGAGGGCTGCCAGGAGTCTCTCGGTGGGTCCTGCGTAATGTAGAGAAGGGCTACGCGATTCAGTTCAGTCCTCCCCGGTTCAACGGGATTCACCCTGGTGGTACGCCGCTTGGTGGTGACTGTTAACGTCATGGTGTGAGCACCATGACTTGGACCCAGTTAACGCCTGGTATTTGCCCCCTGGCATGGCCAGAGTGTTTCTATACACAAAACCTGGGTAGGTACCTAAGGTGCCTACGGCTCCCACACGACATGTCGTGTTACAGGCATTCTGCTCTCCTACGACCAGGAGATACAGAACCGACTGTGTCCAGTGCGAGCACTGGACGCTTGCCTCCACAGGACGAGTCCATGGAGGAAGTCGGAGCTTGCCTCCACAGGATGAGTCCATGGAGGACGTCGGAGCAGCTGTTCGTCTGCTGTGGCCCTAACAGGAAAGGTTTCCTAGCCAATGGGCAGACGTTAGGTAGTGGATGCCATCCTTTCAGCTTAAGAGTCCTGGTCTCCCCGCTCTGCTCGGGGTCAGGGCTCACTCCACCCGGGAGTGTGGCGGCCTCTACGGCCTGGTCTGCTGGAGTATCACTCTGGGACATTGCGACGCTGCGGGCTGGTCCACCCCGCTGACCTTGTTGGGTTTATGGCCTCGACCTAAGACCCACTCTGGGCTCCTCTGTCCTACGTGCAGGTGCCGAGGCCCTCACACACTAGGCAGGGTCTGGTCAGTGTGGTGTGATTAGACACTCGTTCCCAAAGCGGGGAATGTCTCTAGGTTACGTATGTAACCCTAGTTCCCTGAGGGAACGAGACACTGCGTCTCTGTGCCACACTCCTTGCATCCCTGCGGCGCTTACCTTCTCTCTTTGCAGAAGCTAATGTTGCTACCACCGCACAGCCATTTTGTAGCTTCCTGGTTTAAGTGACATCGCCTGTCTATGATGTCACGTCTTGCCTATTGGCCAGATTTCACACGTGGTTCAGAGCGTGAACAACGCAGGGGCGTTCCCAAAACGTTTCGCCGCAGCGTCTCGTTCCCTCAGGGAACTAGGGTTACATACGTAACCTAGAGATGTGGCCTGCTATAGAGCTCTGACATCAACCCTATTGAACACATTTGGGATGAATTTGAACACTGACTGTACCTGACTTTACTAACACCCTTGTTGCTAAAATAACACAAACTTTACAAAATCTAGTGGAACATTTTCCAGAAAGAGTAGAGATTATTATAACAGCAAATGAGGACTAAGGACTAAGGCACACACCATCTTGTAGTCGGGTGCCCAAAGTTTGTGTCCCTACATTGTATATAAGCTTGTTTGTTTTAGGTCTGGGGCAGTTTATGAGGTTCTTGGCACAAGTTCTTAAAAAAGTGTCAGTTTTTAGCTAAAATGCACTTTATGTTTGTTCAATATAGTAAATTTTCTAAAAACCTCACAACACAATAATAATGATGTTGCACATATTTACTCTTTTTACTTGATATATTTTTTTTTTATGGAAACCTATAACAAAACCATACCATGCCTATGACCCAAACACTTTCATTACATGTTAGAATTCTGCATATTTTCTTGTGCCCCTAAATAATTGTTTTCACGATTTACATGTAACTTATCATCATAACCACCAAGCAATTTATGGGCCATATGCAACCCAGTTTTCGAAAAAAAAATTGTGATACATGCTATTGTGTGGCAACTTGACATCAGAACTGGCTCTGAAAATGGCTTTGTTGGAGAAAATCTTTCTGAATGCCTATGTAGGTTCACACCATTTGTCATAAAGAGCTAAATGAATGCTTGTCATGTATGCTTATCAACACTACTCTTAGGCAAACTATTACCTTTACATTTTATAGCTAGGGTTCAAAAACCAAATACATTTGGTTTCATCCTTTTATGCGTGAGTGTCAGAAATATTGCCTCTATTAGCCTATAATTTATTCAACTTTAATGTGTTTCTGCGCATATTACCCAGCCTGTGTATGTGATGACATCAGTGTGGTTCAGTCCTGCTTCCCTGTATTTAAGACCTTCATTATGCTGCAATAAGTATCGGCTGAGTGCCAGTCCTCTCTCTTTCTCACCTGTGTGGCTCTCAGACATCTGCTCTGTTCACCAAGCTCATTGTGGAGCTGCTCATCCCAATAGAGCCAGTATGAGATGCTGAGAAACAGCACCATGCAGAGAGTGCAACTGTTGTAGAGCACAAGCTGAAGCATGTGTGTTTGTTCCACATGCTTGGTACTGCTGCTGGGAAACAGATCCATGTTTGAAAAAACAAAAACAAAAAAAACAAAAAACACAAAAAGTAGCAAAGTGCTTGCAAAGCAGAAAATTTAGTCATATTACTGCTCAAATAAATAGTTCCATTAGAAGTTTTCTTTCATTATTAAGCATTAATAAAATAAAATAAAATAAAAAATTAGCTAAGCAGCTGTTACTTGATAAAGGGCTTATTTAGGTCCCCGCTAGTAGTTATTCAGTGGTTAGTCAGAAGGATTAGAGATTTTTTTTTCCCATTTCTGACAGGAAATAATATTTTTACTATTGAGAAGTACAGCACAAATATAAGTTTGGAGTGAACAAATCATATAATTATTAGGTAGTTTAACAAGCAACTAAAAGGTCAGATGTCCTTGCCCAATCTATGCTTTTGTTTTCTGGACACTTAATGTAGTTAATGTAATAATGTAAGGCCAGCTAGCAATAATACAAACTATAAAGGGAAACAAACATTTGCCCAATATTGTTGCATCCTCACATTATATGGAAAAGGCTTTATTTGTGTCCTGCTGACAGATATATTATATCTCGTTTATCTATTAAGTAAATTCCTACCTGGCTTGGAATTATCACAGATAAAATGCTGCAGTGGGACCTTGCAATGTCTGGTAGTCTGAACAGTTAGATCCAGGAATTGTGACTTGTGATTAGTATTTGCCCTATGACTTATGATCAGATCTTGGACTAAGTGTAATGAAATTGTTATTTGCAAGATCAGGAGCGGCAGACATGGGTGTGACAGGTGCAGCTGTTTCGTGGTCACCTAAGGCTGTGCAGCTTGTGACCAGGTAAAGGCCATGTGTGCCAGGCTCAGGGGAGCCCTGTCCTGCCCACTGTCCTTTGGCTTCCCCTGGAGCTGCCTGTTCAGGCATTAATTACACCTGAGCTGATAACAGGGTCATCCAGCCTGGCTTCTCGATCCTACATCTAATGCCTGCACCAAACATACCACCACCCACAGACAGCACCAATGAAGTACAAAATAATCATACTATAACAGATTCTAGGGTGAGGGCTATGTTTTTTTTTGCCTTCATCTTCATAAATTCACAATTTATTCCTTTTCTCTTTTGCTCATTAGCCTGGAAGAGAGCCCAAACAATATTACCCAACCAAATGGGAAATGGGAAAAAATGGGTGGGGAGCAAAAAACTAAAGTATAAAAATTTAATGGACATATAAGACTGTGGGCTTTGTGTGATTCCTACTGGGTAATGTACCTGAGGCAGTGTGAGGTGTTAACATGAAAAACACATCAGAGAATGGGCATGTGGCTCGCCTGCTTTTTTGTGGCATAATTAGTCTGTCCAAGCATGCTGCGAGTCTCAAGTGCTACTACACACATAAACAAACACACACAAATGGGAACAACCAAGCACGCTGTGTCCTTTTCATTGTCAGACTACATAATATTATTTTTTTGTCAAATTGATGAAACTTAAAATACAGAATACTTTCTCACTGATAAAAAATGGATTGTTCCATTAAGAAAATTAATATCTGCTATCAAGCCTATTACATTAGTAAGGTTATAACCGAGGTAGAGGCTAACTAATGCTGCTGGTCTTTGCACATCCATTCACCAAACTACTGTCTTTTGTTATTGCTTTTGAAATTCTCTTCCTCATCCTCATCCATGTGCTACTTTGTGTAAGTGAAGCAGTTAATTTCTGGGAAAAAGTTAAAAGCTCACAGCGTCACTCTGAATACCCGGGCAACAGCACTCCTGTTTTCAGAAACAGACACTTATGAGTAGAGGGCAATTAAATAGAGGACAATTAACAAACTTGTCTCTTTGTGTAGTAATTATAAAATATTGTCCAGTTTATAACTGTAAAATAAGAATTTAGTTAAAGAAGGTAACTATGTTTAAAAAATGGCCTGTAAGTGTTTAAAATATATATGCACCTGACACAAAAAAACCCACACAATAGCATAACACTAATTAATATGCTACTACCATGTCAATGTCCTTGATGTGCTGAAAGGTCCATTGCCCAAATAATCTGGTAAGTGGTGAACCTATAATGACCTGTGTTGCAGCAGAAACAGACTGTGCATACTAAGAGAAGAGTAGACGAGCTATAGTCCGTAATTTTACATCTACAAAATCACACCTATAGTCCATATTCTAAAGTATAGGGATGGCAAGGCCAATTGTTTGGCAATATAATGAAGACAATTGCATTTAATATTAAAAGATGACTACAAGATTATTAAACTCCCAGTTTCAGCTTTAATTTTCTGATATTTACATCTACGTAAATGCGTTTAACAACTTAGAGCACGGCAGCTTTTGTTTGAACCCACACATGTTTCAAGTGATCAGAAAATAACAACCAGACATCGAACAGGTCGGGGAAGAAAAACAACAGCAGTTGATGACAGAAACATTGTGAGAGCTGTGAAAAAACACCCGCCCACAAAATAAAAATAAACAACCATTCCATTTCAGCTCCCTGAGTTGTGGCATATTCAGTGTATGCAGAAATTTCCAGCACATTTCAACACAATATCATTTCATGATCATACATACATATGTTACATGCTGAATTTTCCCATCAAATTTATTTACTCTAATTTCCAAAATTTTGATAATGTTAACTGATTAGTTATTATAGTTAATATATCATTATTTTGTTTTTTGTATTTTACAAAAGGTGAGGCCTATGTGTTTACTATATGTATATCAGTGCATAAAAATGTACCAGAAATAGTTATATGCATGAGGCTTTATATTCAATTTCTTATTTATATATAGAACCATAGAAGTGCTTCCTTTATTTTTCTGTTTTCATTTCATTGTTGCATTGCATGAATACAAACATGAAAAGCTCTGCATGATCAGCTGATTAGTCTAATGTGTGAGTAATAAAATATTGCCTAATTTGGAATGATTACTAGTCCTACTTGATGAAACTTACTCTTATGTTAAAAAGAAAACATGCCTCCTCCAGTGCCAAATAAATTTGAAGTTTTATTTTGCTGCACTCTTAGAACAGTATAGTACTAGTGTTAAGTGTTAATATAGTAGTATGAACACATCTGTTGCTACTCTACAAAAAATGGTGAAGGTTTCACAATCCACAGAATGTCTTTGAGAACAGAAATAAGCCACAAACATGGTGGAAACAAGATTAAACTCTACCATGTGATGTAAGGGGAAATGTATGGATAAAGAAAGAATCTGCTTGTGATCACATATATATATATATATATATATATATATATATATATATATATATATATATATATATATATATATATATATATATATATATATAAAAAACCCAAAGTGTGCCTCTTATACAACTACATGGCAGAGTGAATGCAAATGTTTATCAGAACCTTCTTCAACAACATATGGGTCCTTCCCTGCGTTTATCACCCAATCAGTCCGCAGTGTTCATGCAGGACAACGCTCCATGTCACACAGCAAAACGGGTAAAGCAGTTCCTTGAAACTGAAAACATTGAAATAATGACTTGGCCTGCCCACAGTCCTGATCTCAACCCAATAGAGAAACTCTGGAAAATCCTTGGCGACAAAGTTATGGCCAAGAAACCCACTACAGTCCCCGAACTGTGGAGGAGACTGGAAGAAGAGTGGACCAAAATCACACCAGAGCAGTGTGAGAGACTAGTGCTGTCCTGTGGCTGTAGATGTGCTGAAGTTATTCAGAGCAGAGGCCTGTACACTTCCTACTAATTGCTGACTGTTGTAACCGTCATAAAATTTTGTTGTCATCTTTTTCCATGCTACAGTCATTGTTGTTCTCTAATTTTGATCAGTGTGTTTTCTGCACTATAATGTTTTTTTTTAAATGCCTTAGTTATTTTGTGGAAAAGGTGTTCTGGTAGCATGGTATAGACAGGACAAAAACTCCTTCAACTGTTGAGCAGTGAAGATGACATTATTTCAGAATTGTTCAATTGTTTTTAAATTGTTCTCTAATTTTGATCGCCAGTGTGTGTGTGTGTGTGTGTGTGTGTATATATATATATATATATATATATATATATATATATATATATATATATATATATATATATATATATATATATAAAATAACCCAGTACACACTACCGACACAACAATAGTTTTATCATGGGAAAAAATCGGAAGGCTTTAGACTGTCCAAATCATTCTCCATACTGTAATTCAATTAAGAATTCATTTCATATTCTGATAGAAAAGACTGACGAGAGAAATACCTAAAAGAAGCTGGAAAATCATTGCAAAAGAACAATGTAAATGGGTCACCAGCTTCATACAGTTAATGTAAGCAAAGAAGATTTGTGTTTTTTACTTTAAATTACTTTAAGACAGAACATTTTGCTCTCCTAAATAGTAGGTGGTCTGCCATGTCAAACACATCAAAATGTAAATATCAGTGAAACAATAAAAGCTGAAAATTCTTATCCACAAATTCATAATTATTACTTTAATTAACCTTGTTAGAAAAGCTGTTAGAAAATTCTCAGAAGGTGCTGTATATGGTAAAGCCAATTAGTGAGTGGTCAAGCTAGAGCTCTGACTTGAATCCTATTAAGCATCTCTGGAGAGACCTATAAGTGGCTTCCAGCAACGTTCCCTATTCAGGATTTGCCATGAAGAATAGCAGAAAATCATCAGTCCAGTTGTGCAAAGCTTGTTACATCATACCCAAAAAGACTCAAGGCTGTAATTGCTGCCAAAGTAGCTTCAGCTAAGGACTGAGTAAAGGTTCTGGACATTTACATTTATGGTATTTGGTAGACACCCTTAACCAGATTGATTTACGATGGAGCAACTGGATAGAGGGTTAAGGGCCTAGCTCTAGGGCCCAGCAGTGGGAGTTAGGATTTGAACTTGAACTTGATTTGAACAATTCAGAGTCCAATACCTTTACCACTAAGCTACCACCTCCCATATTTATGTACATGTAATTATGGGGTACTGTGTGTAGATTAATGGAAAAAAGAAATATTTGAATGATTGTAGTATCAGGTCAGCATAAAAAAAGAAAAAAAAAGAAAAAAAAGTGAAGGGGTCTGAATACCTTCTGAATGCACTGTAAATGTTTAAATTGTTGCCTTGCTGTTCTCAAGAAACAATAAAATTACATGGAATGGGAACTAACATAGAAATAACAATGCCCTGAATCTATCATTCTCATACAGAAAGGGTGTAAACACTCTGCATTCATATATTTGTGCTAACATCTCTCTTTTTCCCCCTCACTCTGCCTCTTTCTTTCTCTCAGATTACCAAAATACAGCCATTCACTCATATCCAAGAGCCACTGGGCCTAATCACATGTAATCTCTCTGCACATGCACTAACGACGTTAGTTTAAAGGCTTGTTGTGCGAGGTTGCTCCGGCAATTTGAGAATAACCAAATCTTGGGATCCTGCTTCATTTTAATGGCATTATACTGCAGCGAACCTTTGAAATCATTTCAAGGGCCATGTCTGTAGGGCCGTCTGCAGTTTTGCCTAAAGCAAGTTATCAGTTTCTTCTGTTGAAAGGCAGGTCATTCAGGTCTTGT
The DNA here is from genome assembly GCF_946808225.1 of Silurus aristotelis. Classification (NCBI taxonomy): domain Eukaryota; kingdom Metazoa; phylum Chordata; class Actinopteri; order Siluriformes; family Siluridae; genus Silurus; species Silurus aristotelis. The sequence continues at coordinate 10,461,068 of NC_139577.1, read as the reverse complement.
TTGGAGGTCTGATAAGGAGAGCCACAAGGGAACCAGCCCATGAAATGCCAGAATGTCAGGTTCACCATCAGGTAAAGGGGACTGATTGTATCAAAACCTTTTGAGGGACTATTTGCTTTAGGCACATTCAATGGAATTCAGTCTTCAAACCTGCTGTTCACAGACCCAGCTATATAGCCTGGATACATTATGTGTTGTGTTTCAAATTAAGAGCATTGCTGGTGCTAATATGCCTCTAATGCAAATCCCCATTTCTTTTTCTGGGTTTGCTCTCTGGTCCCTAAATGAGTTTGTTTGCGATAAACCAGCACCCTGCTTGGTGTAATATGAGCTCACACTGGGGAAAGCAGTCATTGAGGTTGTAGTTATGTGAATCCGTTAAATGGAAAAGACCTCCAAGGCGGTTGGGTTTAACAGAGGGCAGGGGCGGCTTTATTGGTAAATTTATTTTTGTTGTGTGCAATTACCTTTACACATATTCACATTTTATGAAATATTCTTTTTTGCCCTAGATACTGAGAAAATGCTTATCCTCTAAAGGTGTTCATTATATTTGGGCTGGGTAATTAGAAATAGGAATGCTTTCATTGCGAATTACCCCCACACTGATAAAAAAACCCCCCTAAAACCTATATAGTAGGCTTAATGGTACACTGTCTCATGAACACAGCTTCCAAAAAGAACTTTAGATGCAATAACAAATTACTTCATCATTGGACCTTAATACCTTCATGAGGTCGACTTTCCTCTGACCTTTGATCTGTTTTTTTTTCTGGCTCCAGCCATTAGCCCAGGCTCCACTGGCGGGCATGATTATGTCTTATTGTTAGAGGCAGTAATTTGATTAGTGGAGAATTAAGGCAGCTCCTCGCGGGTCATTTTAGCTTACTTCCTCTATAGTTCTGGGCTTGATTAAAAATTGATCCACAGCAGTAATGTGAATATATTATTGAGACTATCTGTCACCCCTGACAGGTAATTGGGAGTACACAACTTCGTTTTCAGAGAAATGCACCACCTTGGCTTGGCTAGAATGGTCTGTCGACTGCTGCTTTGTGTGTTGTGTTGTGTTGTGTGTGTGTGTGTGTGTGTGTGTGTGTGTATGTGTATGTGTATGTATATGTGCGTGTGTGCGTGTGTGGTGTTATGCTACTGCATCCTGTGTTTTCAGGCAGTGCTATAATGACTGGATGTCTAAGTAAAAAAAGGTAAAATAATGGTAATTGTGTGGCACTGGACTAAACATTATATTACACAAGGGATTTGTGTATATATATATATATATATATATATATATATATATATATATATATATATATATATATATATATATATATATATACACATATATATGTGTGTATATATATATATATATATATATATATATATATATATATATATATATATATATATATATATATATATATATATATATATATACACACACACACATATATATATATATATATATATATATATATATATATATATATATATATATATATATATATATATATATATAGTTGCCGGTATTGCTTCTCCTGGTAAGGGGCTAGGAACAGAGGAGGACAGAATGACTGCAGCACGAAAAAACGTGAGGGAGCAGTAGGCACCTTAGGTACATACCCAGGTTTTTGGGTAGAGGAATGCACTGGTAATGCCAGGGGCAAACTCCAGGTGAGACGGGGCCATGGACAGAGCCTGTAGGTCCCTGACCCTCTTCAGGGAGAAAATTGCCAGGAGGAAAGCGGTCTTCACAGACAGGTACCTAAGGGCCCCTTTGGCCAGAGACTCGAAGGGGGGCTAAGATACAGCCACCAACACAATGGCCAAGTCCCAGACAGGCCGCTTGAAAGAGGAGACCCCCTCCCGGTGGTTGATATACGGGACCACCGCTGTGTTGCATGTATGGACCAACACATGGCAGCCTCTAAGGTCTAGGAGGAAGTGTTTTGGACACAGAAACACAGCTATCATCTCCAGGCAGTTTATGTGCCATGAGAGGTGCGGCTCGCTCCACCGAACTTGGGCGGAGCGGTCACTCATGACCGCTCCCTACCCCGTAAGGGTTGTGTCCGTCATTATCATTATGCAATGACAAGGAGTTTCCAAGACGGGGCCCTGGGACAGGAACGTCCCACACCACACAAAGCAAACTCTTCCTGGCGTTCAGTCTTAACCCCAGCTCCTTCACACAGGCAAGAACGTCATTTCAATGCCGGACTGCCTGACGCTCTAAACAAGCTAATATCAACCAGTCGTCGATATAGTCCAGAATGCGGATGCCCCGAGCTGTAGCGCCGCTGACCCCGCTTTAATGCATCTCATGAAGGTGTGGCATGAGAGTTCCAGGGTGGAGCATTGCCCTGCAGCCGTTGGAGCCTCCTGAGAGGCGGCGGGTCTCCCCCATCTGCAGCGATCTTTGGGACGGAAGTGGAGGGAGACACCCACTGGAGGAAGGATACGCCCTGAAGCACATCCCGTGGAAGGGCTAACAGACCGGTCTCTTGTATCCCAATAGCTGGAGCAGTGCCCTGGCTGAGAGGCAGCGGGTCTCCTTTATCTGCAGCGATCTTCGTGGCGGAAGTGGAGGGAGACACCAGCTGAAAGGATGCTGCACCCTGAACCACATCCCGTGGCAGGGCAAACAGCTGTACCCAAACGGCTGGAGGAGTGTTCTGCAGCCATTGGTGCCTCCTGAGAGGCGGCAGGTCTCCTCAATCCGCAGCAATCTTGGGGGCAGAAGTGGAGGGAGACAAACGCTGGAGGGAGGCTGCCCCCTAAAGCACATTTCTACAACCCTGGGCATCTCCCCATAGCAGCATTTCCTGAACCCTACTATATTCACACACAGCGAATGCGGGGCAAAGGTACGGAGGTACTTTCCTGTGGGCCGAGCTCCCGTGTAACGTGGTGCTCTGTATTTCTTCCTCCGAGGAAGGAGAATTGTCGGATGCTAGCGAGCCCACGACTATTTCTGACTATACACATCAAGGTGTCTAGGTCCTGGGAGACCCCATACGTGGCGGATGCTAGCGAGCCCACGACTATTTCTGACTATACACATCAAGGTGTCTAGGTCCTGGAAGACCCCATACGTGGCGTATGCATCCGACAATTCTCCTTCCTCGGAGGAAGAAATACGGAGCACCACGTTACACGGGAGCTCGGCACACAGGAAAGTCTGGAGAGGACTCATTCGTCTTCAAACATCGTGTAAGGCCGGCCTGCAAGCCCCGCCCGTGACCCTTGGCGCCGCACTCTCCCCGAAAATTCTACCTCTTCGAAGGAAGAAATACGGAGCACCGCGTTACACGCACCGGAAGAAGGAACCGCCGAACGAGTGCTTTCCCCGGGGAATGGGAGCTTGGCCAGCAGCCGGGAGTGCATAGCCACACGACTAAAAATGCTAATAGTTGACTCCCTCGAGAGCCGACTAAGCATGCTTTTAAGCTAAGCAAACAACACATTGGCTGCCTGCATGTAAGCTCATGACTGCACAGATACACACACACAAAGCGCTTACCAGAACAAGCAGAAGCTAATGTCGCTACCACCGCGCAGTCATTTTGTAGCTCCTGGATGTAACTTGCCTTTTGGCCAGATTTCACACGTGGTTCAGAGTGTGGACAACGTGAGGCGTTCCCAAAGCGTTGCGACGCAGCTCGAGTTCCCGAATGGGGAACTTACAATTATAAGGAACAAACTAACACATTATTTTATTACCATGATAAAAGCATGTAAAGCTGGTTTGAGAAAATGTTCATTGTTAAAAGCACTATAGAAAGAAAAAATTATTGTATTTAAATACAATTTATTAAATTGAATGTGTGTGATTGTGCTTGAACAGGTCATACTTCGAGGACTGAAAAAACAGTGACCCAAAGGATTATAAAATGTAGGAGAAATTAGGTCTCCTGAACAAATCCTGGCTTTCTTTTAAGTGTTGAGTGATGTCATTTTAATGTTTTTTGATCTACAGAAAAATTTCACAAAACAGTATAAGACACAGTGTATATGGCACCAGTGGAGGGTATGTGAATTTGCCTTTTGGGCTCTAACCATAGGAAAACCTAGAGTTCAACAATGAACAGATATTTTTTTTCATTTTACATTAAGGTCCTTTTAAATAGGGACATTAATTAGAGACACTGCGTGGTTTTCGCTCGGATAGGATAATTCACTGTGAAAGTACAGCCTACATGGGAGACAGTGTTAACAACTAAATGTAATTTTATGGATAAGTAACTTTGTGCCCTACCATCTTCCTGCTTTTCTGTTTTCAGGGAACGTTAGTTTCCTCACAAAAGGGCATTTCCTTCTGAACAGAAATCACTGGCAGAGATTAATAACACCATTAGGTGGTAATGATGCTGCGCTGAGTGAAATATTTATTAAAGATCCCTCTGCTAGCAATTAGCATGGCGTGTCATTGTTCAGCACGAAAAATCTGGATGATTGCACCAGCATCTCTCCCTTGCCAGCCCCTATACTTCAGCCGCCTTCACACCACCACAAAAGAGTTGAGACTTGGGGCGTCCGGGTGTCCCATCTTAATTACAGTAATTCCACTCTGGTAAGAGAGCGTTCTGAGTCTAATTATGGCCGCCTCGTTGATTTCCTTGGGAGGATTGAGATCGAGAGTAGTACTGAGCCAAAACATTTTCTCACTATAGTCATGCAAGAGGGCTTTCAGTTTCAGGTGTGCTCCTCATTTCTGATCACTGTGTAAACACTTTGTGGTATATATAAATAAATGATTCCTCTAGCGCTTGTAACTTTTTTAAAGTGCCATTTCTGTTGCAGTTATATTTAATGAGAAGTTTAGCTGAGCACATGAATGTTTTTGTTCTATCAGGCCCTTTACCAACTGCCAGATTCAGAGCCCTGGCTGTAGGTCATATAATCAAAAGTGTCTGTTTGCTTCATGGATCATCAAACGACCAGTTCATCAGCTGAGCCTTTGAAGCATATAGAAAATTAATCAAGTCGCTCACTAGTTTTTAATCTTTTTTTTTTTTCATCTCATCCCTGATACAGGCATTAAAAGAGACGCAAAGGGAGACAACTTTATTAAGAGGCAACTAACATGATAGCAGTTCACTTTCCTTTGAACGAAAGGCATCAGGAAAACGGATCAATTTGAAATACTGTGTTCAGCAACCATGCAACAAAACCAAGACATGAAAGCTGAGCATTAAGACTCGATGAAGCAAGCAATCAATAAACATCAGTGGCAGTAAAGACGAGCATGTTTCTCATTCTGCTGAGTC
>NC_139577.1:10360795-10453295 GCF_946808225.1 Silurus aristotelis | reverse complement strand
CCATCTGAGACATGGACAATAACTAATAAATAGTTGCAGACACTACTGAAAAATCTAAATGCAGTATTATTTGTGATGTGTACCCGAGTCCATTTCTACTAAATGTACAAAACTGGATATTATTTTGGCAATAAACTATACAGGTTATTCATAGAGATAAGTATAATCCCTTTTCTCTTTTGTTCAAATTCATTTTTAAAAGTTGTCCTAGTTAATTGCAAAATCATTAATGCATGAATCCATTAAGGTACAACAGCCTGAAAGTTACTCTCTCTTACCTTACTGATAAAGTTGGGTCACAAACTCCAAACTTCAAATCCCAGATTGCTGTTACTTTAAAGCAATTAAACATAGAAAACCTCCCCATCTCATTTGGTATATCATATTTAATTCAGATTTTCTGTGTTTTGCTACACTTCTCTGAAACTTTGCTCTAAAATGCAGGTATTTTTCTACAGGAGCCTTTTAGATGTCATTAAGCAAGTGCAGTTCTCAATCTTGCATTCCATATCTTTGATTTAATAATGAGCTATACTTGGCAACTTGCTAAGGTTTTTTTTTATTTTATTATTTATTTTTTTTTGCATATCAAAGCACAGGGGTGCTCAGGTCAGTGAACTGAAAAAGCCAGTCTTTTTTTTTTTTTTTTTTTAAACATGACTGCCATATTGCAGTTTTTACAAAACCTAACATGAGTATAAAAAAAATCTGCTGTAATTAGCAGAAGATGGTGCCCTGTTAAATTGAATTTAATGACAACACAGCAAACTTACTCAGTGAGAACTAATCTTCAACTTACGAGTATTATGGTTAATGGTCCTGAAAGAAAATGATGGCCTCTCAAAGCAAAACCAATTAACACAGTTGGCGAATAACTATAGTGTGCTTTTCAATTTTAATAAGCATTTCGTCTTAACATATAATATCGCTTTTGGAATTGACACATGGATCTTCCTTACATCGGATTTATCCAACATCTGCGATTGTTCTGCTATCTGCAAAGGTGCTCTGCTGTTATGTTCTCTTCTGAGATCTGACAAGAGAGAGAGGAAGGTAGTATGGCAGCAGCTGGCCATATATCACGGTAATTAAAGGCCAGCCTAATGATGCAGGCTTCCTCCAGCATGATTTCTGTCTGATCACAGGGCTGCTTCATTAGGAGCACTCAGCCTAACGAGGTGGAGCTGCAGTAAAGTAATTCTTAGCCTGCTGCAGTGATAAAGAGGTCCCAGGGCCAAGGGAAGCCTGAAAATATAATCATAATTGGAAATGCTTCACTAAAGTTATTGCAGAGCTGCTGAAGGGTGCATTGTTTTGTGTTCAGAGTGATTACTTCAGCTTTCGCCCACTTTTCTTTCCAGCCACATTGCAAAAATTCCAGAAACCATGGCTAGGGAGTTGATGTTATGGGTAAAGAAGCTAATTGCAGGTGCAGCAATTTAGTGGCATGACGATACAAGGAAAAAAAATAAGCATAAGGCATATACATTAGCTTTACATTTTCATTACATTTACATTGATACAGTGTCATGTTTATTTTTTTATTTGTTTTAAGTTTTTGTTTTGAAAAAGGTTAATAATTTTAGCAAATTAGCATTTTTTATGTTCAGTTTAGCATGTCTGATGGAGTATTAAAAGAGTTTATCAGTACAAGTTTGGTATTTAATAATTTATTAGATATGCTCATGATTGCCTGATTTATTAAAAAGATTCTTTACACATTTTTCCCTGACAATGACTATTTTCTGATGCACAAAACAATAGCATTAGGAATATTTTTAGTGGGTGCGTGATAGCAGGTTTCAAGATTCACATGTGCTGAACATTTGATGACTTTCTAAAAGGGCAGGCCAGGGAAAAAAAATTAGTGGTTTCACTAATGAGAACGTGCAGCTTTGTAGAGCAATCTGGTAAAAATGGCACGTTTATTCATTGGTTCATTGAAAATGTTAGCTGTGATTAGTTACACAATCCAGCATTAACCTGTAAATTAAAATTCCTTGGTGCAATTTGATGGGTGATTTAATTTGGTTCCTCTCTCTCTCTCTCTCTCTCTCTCTCTCTCTCTCTCTCTCTCTCTCTCTCTCTCTCTCTCTGTCTTTCTCTCTCACAGCTCGCCACAGGCTATTCCCATTATGAATTCTTTATATAGCTTTTTCCTTAATGATCAGCAGCCTGTGCTCCAGTGCTGATTACTATTGTACACTTAGCACTACATAAAACAGGGGATTAATATGTCCCAGGAGGATTGTTGCTATGGATCCCCTAGTTGCCTTCGGAGAGATGTTTCTGCAGCTTCAATTGTCCATAAATTACTCTCCCTAGTGAATTAGCCTGCAGACTGTGAGGAGAGGAACAAGCCAAGGAGAGCACTCTCACTCTGGGCCCAGATGAAAGCGATCTGCTCAATTATTCATGACCAGGCCCTTTTTTCACATAATGTAAGATCCTGTATTACATTTTCAACCTCTCTTTCCACTTCCACCCTTCTTTCTTTATTATTTTCCATTTCATTCCAAGCCAGGTAGAGGATAAGATTGAGTTAGAAGGAACACAAGGTGTTGGATCTTTTGTGACTCACTCTAGCTTTTGTGTATTGTTTTGTCATTCTTTTTGGCTGTTTTAGGCCCTCAAAGCTGTCTTGACCTGGACTGCATCAGATTCAGTATGGGAAGAGTGGGTTCATTTTTCCAGAGTATTCAGAATGTTTTGAGTCAGAAAAAAATAGCACAGGATATTCAATGGCTGTGTAATCTTTGCTTCAGGGCTGTTGGAATCTGATCAGGTGTGGTATTAGGAAAGGATGATTCATGTTTGGTTCTGCAGCCAAATCACTGTTGCTGCCATCACTAGTATGTATTCTAATGAACTGCTTCAGCTCATTTAAATCATTATGTCAAGCTAATGTCCATTAAAAAAAAATATACAGGATTTCTTTTTTCAACTTTGGCAGAGATTAGCATGACTGCACAAGTCTTTTCAGAGAAACATTGTTTTTTCCAGTTTCTATTACTAGATTGATCAGTACATTGTTATGTGGTTCATCATGGGTTTGATACCTGAAAGTCTTTGATTTTATTAGTCCACCATGTGCTTGATCCACATGGTTTCGTTCAACTGGAAGGATCAGTCTGGCTACATTAAGTCTTGAGTCCAGGCCAGACAAGCAGGTGTGGTCTCAGCATCTGGCTGCCTCCTCTGCTTTAACTCTAGAACTGCTTTTGACTGACAGATACTGGAGGAGACTATTTTGGGGGGAAAAATAGAATAAAATTTCATTGCATATAAACAGAGGTATTTTGATATTTCTGGTGCAACATATCTTTGGACAGTTGTCATTAGACTAGAGTGTTACATAATTCTTGAATCAGGTTTCTAAGAAGCTTCTAATGGAAAGTTGCAAAAAAAACAGAAAACAGAAAAGATACAAAAGTGACTTGTTTCATGTATTTTTCACAATTCTAAATCAACAATATGCCATAACTGAATAAACATTTTATTGTTCATTCATTGTTGATAAAAAAAGAACATTTCTTTAGTCCAGTGATTTATGTTACTGTAGTTTTTTTTTGTTTGTTTTTTTTGTAAAATAAAACAAAAAGGGTAAAGCTAAAAAGAAATCCAAATTCAAATGAAGACTGTTACATGCTAAGGGTGTATCTTTTAAAATATTAGAATTATTATAAATAAATGCTGTGTGTTCAGTCATATGGCTTGGCAAGTTTAAAAGCAGGTTGCTGCAAGTCTGAAGCTGGTATTTAGATGTTTTACTCTTTGAACTTTGAGACAGAATATGTTTATGATGGAAAATTCCAGACATTTGAGAATTTGAGGCACTCCTCTAGTCCAGACAGTTGCTCATTTCAGACTGGGTGCCATGTCAGATTCCACCCTTTAACCCCCTTTACATGTGGAGCAGTGCGCTGTGCATCATTGGCTCCTCAACACGGACATCACAGTCTGCTGGCTCCGACTGCCTCTCTCATGTGTGGCATTTGCTGCCCATGCCAGGTTGTGGCTCTCAGGCCTGGAAATGCACCAAATCCTCTGCAACCTCAATAGCCAACAGCTGGAGCAGTGCTGCAGGCGATGAATCACCTGCGATTAATATTTAACTCCTGGCTGATGCACAGTGGCATACCTCAGCGTCTCACTGCATATCTCCAGATAAGGCATCTCTTTCAACCCTGCAAATATATGATGGGTTGCTTTTAAAGGATTCTGATTGCACCAAAGGAAGAGGTGGTGTACCTGTGGTTCTCAGCTCTGCTCTTTGGCCAGGGTGAAGGTTTTCTTCTTGATTCTGTGGAGCTCAACTTACCCAACATGCACACACACACACACACACACACACACACACACACACACACACACACACACACACACACACACACACACACACACACACACACACACAGAGCCTCTCCTTTCTTTCCTCTTATCCTAGATCTCAGTGGTGCACCTGCAGGCATGTGCTCAGATCCCAGGCTGGCAGCAGGATCAAAGTAGTAATGCTGGACATTTGGAATTGAGGCATGGATCATAGGAGCAGTTTTTGGAGCCACCCAGCTCGTGTTTATATTCAGCAAAAAGAATATCTCCCAACTTGAGTGCTGTAGCAGATTTTAGATGACTCACCTCAATATCTACTACAGGATTTTAGGAGCTCTGTGTAATCCAGTGATTAGTACACTTAGTCTATTTTTCTTGTCAGCTGATGTATTGTATGACTTGCCACCAGTTCAGCCTCATTCGCATGCAAGTACTGTAATCTCCTGCTATTTGAGTGTACATTAAATTCTACTTTATGGTTGCCTGTAAAAGCTTAAAAAGCAGCAAAGGATTTTATCCTATTTCTTAAAAAAATGGATTTGGTATTTAACCCTGTATTAACCCTCTGTATATACTTCTCTTTTACAGTGTAACAATAGAATCAATTCTTCATCAGTAACTGTGACTCACTTGTCTCTGGTTCGGCACTGAATAATACTAGAACACAACTGCTTAATTTTCTTTTCACTGGATAATTTGGTGTGGTCTGGCTGAATGGTGCTAAGTGCAGACTTGCTAATAGTATGTGTGCCTCAAGGGATCGTATGGGAATCGCCACAGGGACAGGATTTTTTTGGGCGATTTCCTATCTGCAAGATTGAGGACACCTCGGGGAACTTCCCGAGAACCCTTTGCTTCCCATAGAGGGAGGAGCACAAAGTGGCTGCCTTTGTTCTCTACACAAATGGGAACTGCCTGGGAGACAGCATTCCCCTTAGAGGCTTTATTGTCTCCCTAACAAGTCATAGCAAATATTAATATTCATATTTTTACATGCCCAAAGATCCCACCATAACTCTTTTCATTCATGCTCATTAAATGTACTGCAGAGAGCGAGGCATTTTTCTCTCCCCTTACTTTCATAATATTTGAATGTAATAGTTCTCCATATGAAAGGTTGCCATGTCACACCCCTGAAGAGACTTCAGATATTAAAAAGAAATACATAATTACTATCTCTCTCTCTGTCTCTCTGTCTCTCTCTCTCTCTCTCTCTCTCTCTCTCTCTCTCTCTCTCTCTCTCTCTCTCTCTCATGTAATTCTGTGATTATGAACACAGATGTACAAGAGTGTGTGAGGTGAATCTCTAAGGAATCTGAAAGGAAAAGTACTTTTCAACAGGTCAATATTATATATTTCCAATGAACTGTTTTCTGTATTTATACTGCTCAAAGAAGTCCTGGACAAAATCCCAAATCATTAATGGTTTTCTAAAACCAAAGAGAGTTTCCTTAAATGCATAATTTAATTTAATATTTCGGCTTTTTTATATTAGCTTTGTTACACTGATTGTGGTAGGCTCTAGCATTACATCCTAACTAGGGGTAACACTTAAATCCACATAACGAAGACCATGACATGGCTACACCGTGAGTCTTCATATGATGACAGCTTCTGTCATGCTGTGGCTAGTAAAAACAATTATTTTTATTTCATGTAACTTTCAGAGCATACAGAGATCCTATTTTGTTCAAAAAATTTACAAGGAACAACCTAGCCCTTCCAGTGAAAAACAAATTCGCTTCAATTGCCTTTGTCTGAGGTGCACTTGTGTTCCAGACATCACACCAGCCATGCTTTTTTTTTTACTCTCTAGTACGTTGTATCAAAAACAATTTCTTCAGCTGCAATACACAATCGTATATAATAATGAATATGGCTCATTAGTGCTGCTCTTTCCATCTGTACTGGTCATTTGGAGAGGTTTGCTGAGCACTATAATGAAAAATTGATTGGTGGGGTATTGGATATACGCACAGTCCGTTTGAGTGGATGCAGTATGTTACATTCAACACCCCTTGACACCTCAATTAGCACTGATGCAGGAGAGTGGAGCTAAACAAAGGCTTGACCCTTAAGATAAATAGGTGTGCAATTGATCTAATTATGTTGGAGACGTGCTATTTAGTATCACAGGAAACACACAGAATGCTGACTCTCAGCATCACATACACTGACAGAGTTGCAGTGTGTGGGGTGATTTGTCTCTTCAGAGCAATCAAGTGCTGATCTTTAAAAGTAATTTAGACATAAAAACTGTATTTTTTTTTAGTAGAATAACATGTTGACTAGGACATGTACATTTTTTTTAATAAAGGCTTAATTGTCTACATTGTACACAGTAACACTGGGGTTTGGCTAACATTTATACCTACACAGTTCCATTACCACGGACAAGTCAACACCATTAACATGATCCTGAACTGAGTCATGGGTCAGCTGTCATAGGGCCATGCACTGAGGTCTGTGTGATGGTGACAGATGAAAGTCCTCGCTCCTTCCAATGAGGCATTCAGAGCGATACCAAAGACAAATGACCCATGAGCAGAGACACCGTTCATATTTAGCTAAAAATTCTGCCACCCTTCTTCTCCTCCTCCTCCTCCATCTCCTTTTCTTTCTCCTCATCCACCTAATGTCTAATCTTATATGCATGTAGTCCTGAAAGGGGGGTATTGTTCAGTGAGACTATCCTCCTCCTCAATCATGTCTTAATGAACATAATCGGATGCCTCCCTGTGAGCACAGCTCGGAACTCTCTGTACCAACTCTGTGATTTACGCTCTGGTGAAGCAACTATTATTAGCACAAACATTTGTGCTTAATTTCTCTACAGTAACTCAGTCTTGAAAAATGTGTGAACATTACCTAGCTAAAAAAGTGAGATGTGCAGTTAAGAAGGTTTTGTTGAAAATCTATGTGCATGTGATTGCACATAAAATTGCATGCTCAAGATCAATGTATAAATGAGCATCTCTTCCTATCACAATACGATTCTACATTTTTATATACATATTCCAGAGATAAATTTCAATAATAATTCATTCTGTCAGTAAGAACATGTGGCATGAAAATAAGCTTTTGGCACATGTCATGGGAACTCTGATTGCACAGGGTGCAGCATTAGCTGTCTTGCTTATTTTTAGAACTCATGTATGTCCCAGAGGTTTGGCAGAACCCCTTGCTGTCAGTGGTTTCCATTAGAGCTTAACGTCTCTAAAGCAGCTTTGGCACCTTGCACATGACACCCAACTGGGTGGCCAGATGTTACAGACTTGAGATCATGTATAAGGGGATTGAGCAAATTATTGCAAACATTCTGACGGAGGGGTGGGTGCTTTCTGATCTGCAATGCTAATTATATGGTTTCTTCTAATTATATGCACTCTCTATTCTCTCACTTTTCAAACTGAGAAAGTTATCCCTTTGTCTGTCAAGGTGTTGTTCGGTATCTTCTGCAGGCAGGCAATGTAGACCAAAATTACATTGCTTGGTTATCCTTATTGAAGCCTGGCTACAGGATACTTTAGTGTGGGAATGCACAGACTCCACTGGGTTCAAGAGGTGGGCGGATGGATAGTCAGCATGGGCCAGTGATTTTTTTTTACTTCTGTTTTGCATGTGTTGGAACAGAAATCTCTTGCCATTTAGATTTCTAATTTGTTAATAGCATTTATTGAAAGATTGACAACTACCTTTTTTAATTGCATTAAAGGATGTATTCTTTCACAGTAGTGAGAAGTTAGACTTCAGCTGCTGTAATTAAGGTGTTGATAAGATATACACTGCCTTCCTTGTGCGAGTGTTTTGCATGCATGATTTCGCACATGGATTCTAATATTACTTCTGTTTCTACTGAATGTTGTATTATGTCCAGAATTTAGCTTTGGCAGTGTTATCACAGTCCCCTTTGCACATAGCATTTATTAAAACACAGCCAGGCTTTTTTACCCCTTCATTCCTGTGGGGATATAAAGCATGAGTTTCATCTTACCATACAATAAATGAATGAGTAGGCCTTGGTCCACTGGGGCACGGCATTGCTCTAAGCATAGAAAGTGTCTATAGGGTAAACCACTGATTGCCTTGGTGTAATTGTACTCTTAATTAGGCTGCAGTGGTGCTTGCAGCTGGAGGGCAAATTGCGTGTGTTTGTGTGTGCCAGTATGAGTTGTTGTTCTATAGTGCAGAGAGATGAGCAGAGAAAGCCATCTTCAGAGACACTGACATGCCAAGTTTCTCAAATTACCCCCCCCCTCTCTCTGTCTTTCTGCATTCCTCCTTGTCTCACTCAGAATGTCCCTTGTGCTCTTCTCTTCTCTCATTCTTGCTATCTCTTCATCTGCCTCTGTCTGCCTCTCAGCATCCCCCCCTTCTTTCTCTGTGAACTAGTTCCAGAAAGACCCTCTGGTCATCTCATTGTATCATCTTCTTTTATGAAGGCTTTTTAAGATTGCATGCTGCAAAAGCCAGTTCAAACAATAAAGAGAACATTTGCAAAAACATAAAACTTAATTGCAATGGTAAATCATACCTCTCTTATGGGGTTCCACTGGAGTTCATTTCCATGTGCCAGTCCTGATTGCAGCATTTTGTCTTCGACCCACAGATCTAAGAGATGTTTGCATGACTCAACACCTGTGTGTGTGTGTGTGTGTGTGTGTGTGTGTGAGAAATAGAGAGAGAGAGAGAGAAAGAGAGAGAGAGAGAGAGAGAGAGAGAGAGAAAGAGAGAGAGAGAGAGAGAGAGAGAGAGAGAAAGAGAGAGAGAGAGAGAGAGAGAGAGAGAGAGAGAGAGAGAGAGCAGTGTTCAAGGCTGGGAATGATGGCTGTGTGCCTCTTCTGGGTCTCTGCCTGGGCAGCTGGCTCTCATTAGTGAATGTTCCTCCAACAATTGTTTCCCTGTGTATGAACAGGTTAAAGCCAGGGTGGAAACATTATATATCAACCCTCTTATCTAGCCTTATACACAGCTTAGCTTTACATACCACTGGATAATCATTAAAACTCTGAAGTTGAGATTTCACTTTCCACACATTATATATCAGAAATCCCCAAGTTAGTTTAGCAGTGATAGCTTCAGAACTCTGTAATGCACTTCCACAAAAGTAAAAGAAAACCTGTAATTTGCAAATCATCTGATGTGGTTATCAAAATCATTTGTAAAATGCAAATCATCTGATGTGGTTATAAAAAAAAAAAGTGTAAATACATAAAATAATCACGTCTGTAAATACACATTTTACTCAAGCTGGTCTTTAGAAAACCTTAACCCTTTCAAATGCTTAGTGGATTTTTGTCTCTGTTGTGAGTCAGTTTTAAATGAATGTATCTGTGAATGTAGGTAATGGAAATGTTATGCCCTTTTTCTACAGAATCTATTTGCCTTGCTTGGGTGTTGTCTTTCCATACAGGACAAGCATGATAAAGCAATCTGTAGTTTTGCTAACCTCATACTAATACCTATCTTCTGAACTGTCCCATCTTTTGCATCCCAGCCTGAATGTAACTAATCTTTCTCCCTGATGTAGTGCACACAAGCATGGTGACTTTTAAACATGGGAGCATGTACCCCAGAAAACACCTGTTCCTGACTACAGGTGAACTCTTTTAGCTATGAATAGTTTGCAATGTGCTGCTTTATTTCCTTTATTTATTAGCTATGCCATATAACTGTCCTACCCCCTCTCTCCTCCCCCATCCATTGTTTCTCTCAGGCCTCCTTTTGCATACTTGTATGGAGGGTAAAAAGATTAAGACTGCAAGATGGCTACAATTAAAGTGTCTACCTGCATGTCTTCCTCTGTTTCATCTGTTAGTGTTTATGGAGAGCAGCCCACTCATAGCTCTTTGGAAAAAGGAAGCAATGTGCATGCGTAATGCTGTTATACTCCTACTGATGCATGAAGCTCCACGTCTGCTTCTTGTCAAGACCTTGCCACTAAAAGTCAATTTGCTTGGGCTCCACAAAATTTAATATTTTGCTAATCAGATCAACAAGGATGTTACGTAGGCTGGCTTTATTGATAGGAGGAAATAATTATACTTGGCTTGGAATAATTTCACCCCCCCAGTACATTACAGTAAACTCCATAAAATCTTGACCAGCACCCTCCCATCACTGCTACAGGTTTTTATTGTTGTGAGATAAGATTGAGATCAGGGAGGAAGTACAAGACGAGGAAGATCGAGAGCAGGCGGAGATGGAACGAGTAGGAATATTCCATTAATGCCTGTCTGTTTTTCTTCCTCTCTTTCAGCATGTGGTGATCCATTTCCCCAAGGCCATTATAAGAAAAGATGAACATCAGAGGCTTGCCTGTGAACAGTGAAGACATGGCTTCCATATCTTGACTACACAGCATTACTCTGAAGACATAACATCAAAATGATGCTTAGCCATCTTTAAACACAGAAATGGTGAAAGCAGAACTGCTGTGTACAGTTGAGAACAAACCTTTGCAGAATGCTGCATTTGGAATTGGGAAAAAAAAGCAAATGGCCCACCTGTATTACAGTTTGTCGACAAATAATATAATTGTGTTGTGTTAAAAATAAATCAAAAGTGGCTGAAACATTCCGGGAGCTTCTCAGTGGACAGGAAGATGTTGAAGGTAGCTCTAAAGGAAACAGGTGAGCATGAAAATTATTAGAGAATATTCTATCAAATGTTTGTTACTTATGATAATAAATGTATTTTTCTATAAACAAAATCCCTTGCTTTCTTTATTTTCTCCTAACACAAAACTCAACAATATAAAAACATGCTTTGAGATTTCAGGTGATGAATGGCAGTGGAAGCTGTAGATGCTGAAGCTCTTCATCTGGGCATGTTAACATTGTTAGCCATGACATTGTCAAATGAATCCAGAGCCATGCTGCTGTAATGAGGCCTTATTGAATCTCAGTGTGGGGCAGATTAAGCCCACCTGGTCTCTGTGACAAGATTCCTCTCAGCCCTGGCACTGCCCCATTATCCACCAGAAACCAACACCCAGATTGTACAACAGCAAGGTCATACTTCAGAGCTTACACTGTAAAACACTATCAAGTGTACTAGATCTTTCACAAAATAAGAAGAGACAACACAAGTTTGCCTGTACTCTGTTTCACTTTTTGCAGTGCCCTCACTGCTATCAAATTTAACCCCTGGGAAAGTGTGTTGAAGCTAGTGAGATGCGCTAGCAATAAAACACAATACACCTTGATCATGCTTCTAAATGAAAGATGAATTTATCAACCTGTGGATGAGCAGTCCCATCTCTGCCTGTAATTATTTAGACTCCATTTTTAGTTAATTATTGTCATTAGCATTATATGTTCTAAGTGAGTGCATAATTTAGTTGGGGAAAAAAATCTCAGATGAGCTTTTAAGATGAAAAGGAACGTTTGGTTTTTGGTGAAGTGGTAGAAAACAGCCAGGAAAACAGCTGAAAAGGGAACAATTATTTTAATGATCTTAGAAATGCAGATGTTGTAAATTAGATTTAGTTTGCTGCTTGCCTACTGATTGTGAGTGACGCTGTGTACAGAGGCACACTGAGGCTCAGAGACTGAGACATTTGTATCAAGAGCAAACTAGTGTTTTTTAAACTTTACATGTAAAACTTTGAAAGATGCAAAGTAATTAATTGAAACATGAAACATGAAACATAAATGAAATTTATAGTTGTATTATGACCTACCTGTATATATATGTATATGTGTTGACTATAAGTTTCAAAGATCCTTAAACATCTTATATCTTAACCGTGTTAAATATTATTTATAGTTAGTAATATGTAGTGAGTTTATTAGAAAATGTCCATATTGTGAAGCCCAGATCTGTGGTTTCAATGTGAAGCAGAAAAATGAGCTTCACAGAATTTTGCCACTTGACTAACGTATTATTATATAACAAATTTGCACTAAAGGAGTAAGCGCTACTGGATTGAATTTACAGAGAGGCAAATTACCTCTGCAACACAAAGCTGTTAAGGAGCTAAAAGTACCACATAGAGCTTTAGTGAAGAGAATTGCTCTTAGGCGAGACCGCAGTTTCCCCAATAAAACAGTTGGGTGCAAGTAAACTGTGGAAAACATATAAACACCTTGCAAACATTACCAGGGTACATTGGCTAAGCAAGTGAGTAAAGTGCTTTGGTGTAAATATTTCGGTGTTGGCTGTTGTTTTTGTTAGGGATTTTAAAGGTACATAAAACACATACTGGAAGAGAGAGAAGGAGAAAGAAAGGACAGAGAAAGTGAATGACGAAAAGAGGGGCTGCCAGGTGCTCTTTTCTTTCCTTGGGAGCAGAACACCGTGAGGAAAAGCTTGTTAAAATCCTAATGGTGGCTATCAAAGGATATTGATTATCCTTCCCGGCCTGTTTGGGTGACAAAGTGAGCATTAAAGCAGGAACCAAGTGTGTGTTGCGTGTCTTCTGGGGTGGTCTGCTCCCTGAGTGGTGAGAAGGCTGCCCGAAGCAGCTCCACTGTCCCATTCACCCTTCTGCCACCTGATAATCCACTTTTCCAACTCACACTGAACAGGCTGCCCCAGGGCCTGGGGATGAAGCTGCAGCCTAATCATACTGCATACAGCACACACTGAAACATGCTGTAACTGCTGTGTGCTGGGTAAATGTTGCACAAATGCAGCTGCTGTATAATCCCAGTCCTCATTTTATATTTTGAAAAGTGCTGAAGAGACAGGTGTTTATATTTTAACCAGTATCTTTATAAAAATGGCAAAAAAAATAAAAAAAACAAAAAACAAAATAGGAAATAAATAACTGGGCAGTCTTACAGCTTAAACAAAATGGCTTTTGAAATTATTTAGGCAGCCAGAATAATACCTCGATAGAATAGATTAATTTTTATAAAGAATTCCCCTTCAATGTTTAAATGGCTGAACTAAGATGGTGACCTCAGCATAATTCATGCCCAGATGTCGCAATACTGTACACTCAGAAGAGACATGCATTGCAGGAAGTAGTAGCTTAGTGGTTATGATCCTGGACTGGTCTCAAAAGGTTGTAAGTTCAAATCCCATTACCACCAATCTGCCATATATTTTAATTCAAATTATCCTTAACGTTCATAAGAAAATGGCTGATACTGTTGGTTTGTAGCACTGTCTTAACTATAAGGTTGGATTCTGGCGGTTTCTTCAGGAATGAACTTGCTCATATGGAAATCTGACTTGGATTTTTTTTTAACTATAAGGTTTCCTCATTATGTGTAATAAATATTGAACATGAACAACAAAGGTCTCTGGAGAAAGTGGAAAAAATGGAAAGCAAATACTGGAAAAGACAAGTACTTTATCCACATGAAGCATGGCTATGCAACACAGAAATCTGAATAGCAGATGAGGTTGCCCCCAGTTTAAGTGCATTTTATTCTAAGCAATGCAGTGAATGTTGAGAAAATGCAGAGTAAAGCATTATAGAGTTGGGTTATAAAAAGCAAGGTATACATAAAGCATGATAACAACCAAATGAATGGATTTTTCATCAAAAATTAATGTGTTAAATACGCTACCTTTTGACTAGCTGCATAGAAATTCTGAAACAAGTTTTATTCTCAGTAGTCTATATGTATCCACTACTGAATAGATATACATATGAATTGTACATTAGCAGTTGCCCTATTCATAAATGTTTACATATATATATATATATATATATATATATATATATATATATATATATATATATATATATATATATATATATATATATATATATATAGTGTATTAAAGTGTGTAATAATAATAATAATAAATAAATAAAACATTTTCTATTTAGAATGCATGTAGGCATGGGCACTCATTTGCAGTACATGAGTACAGATGTATGAAAAATAAAACAAACAAACACATTAATCAATATTCATGAAATGAACAGAGCTAAACTAAACTGTCTTCATATTAAACTAATCGGTGCATATTTAGCAATTCCCAGGAACTACACTGGTGAGATAAACAACATTTGTCCAAAATATTTTCCTCATTTTCTTTATGATCATGTTTCCTCCACTTAGCAAAGTTTTTTTATTATCTTTTTATTATTTCATCCTGTAATCTTGACCATCATTAAGCAAACAAATGAATATTTTTTATTATGACAATTTACTTGCTTTTATCAAAAAAAATAAAAAATCCTTGAGGTACCTATAATTTCACCATAGTAAAGAACAAATCTGAAGTTTCTCGAATTGTTTGTAAAATGTGAACCAATGTATTATTTTATTTTATACAATCATTTTTGTCCACTTGTTTAAATGTTGCCAATTATTTCTGGAGTGGCCTGTTCATTCCCTGAATAAACTGCAGATCCTCCAAACAGCCCAAAGCATCCTGCAGTATCTCGCTCCTGCTAAATCTCCCTTGAGACACCACTGCTCTAGATTAATTCACCTAACCATTTCACATGTCATGTGGAATTTGTGCTTTGTGGATTCAAACACCTCCACTATCAAACTGCAACTCAGTGCAAATGTGTTTTTTATTATATTGCATCTTTAACCTGCATTGTTTAATACATTCAACAAATGTAGGACATAATTTCTGATTGTATGTGGCAGAGTACATATATTACTGTATATCTATGTGATTGAGCAGAAGCCTGCGAGGTATGGTGAGTGACAGCAATAGAGAGAGAGAAAGAGAGAGAGAGAGAGAGAGAGAGAGAGAGAGAGAGAGAGAGAGAGAGAGAGAAAGATAACTTGATAGTTAGAAAGGTTATAGCACTATGCCGAGCTGTGAAATGGGTTTACTGGCATCGCAACTGCTGTACATACTGTACACTGTCCCTTGGCTGTACTTGTATATCGCAGGAAAACCAAATAGGTACATATCCAGAGGCAGAATGTGCGCTAATATATGCACTTATTCTGCCTAGACACACGTAGGAATGAACTCAACTTACAGATAGACACGACTGTTCTTATTTTTGCTCTGCAGTTTTATTATACTTAGCTACAGCTGGAATTGTTACAGACAACCTAATGCCACACAAAATGTGCCAGATTGTTATTCAAAAGACTCATGCTGTTGTATTTCCTTTGAACTGGGTCATAAGATATGCATATAATATATGTATATCATACCACCCTATACATACATATCTATCTATCTATCTATCTATCTATCTATCTATCTATCTATCTATCTATCTATCTATCTATCTATCTATCTATCTATCTATCTATCTATCTATCTATCTATCTATCTATCTATCTATCTATCTAAATGCTTTCTAAATACAAATTAAATGTATGTAATATTTTCCTGTGCTGTAACATGATCATATACAGTGTTGAATTAGTTCATTAAATTAATACAAAAAATTAGCTGTCCTGTAGATTATTGTCATAATTTCTGCTTATACATGTGAGTACTAAAATGAAAATGTTTCTCTATTTTTTCTCTGCTCTTGTTTTCCTGTTAATCTAAATAGTTATAATACAACATTCTTGATAAGTTATAGGGTTTGATCAGAACATGACTACATCCACATACACATTATCTTTGAAAGTATGTCGGAGGCAAATAGAATATTTAAATGTGAAGCCACTTCTTGTGCTACAAATGCCTTTTTAAGATGCGTAAAATGTGTCAAATGGCAGGTGTAGTGCATCCTATATAATAATTTAGTATTACAAAAAACGGTCACTGTAAGAGCCAGTCTTTACATCTCTTTACTCTCCTTTCTGGCCCATTTATACAGTGCTTGAAATGTTATATGGGCCATTACATTTAGTTCTTGATAATATGGCCTGCTCAATGGATCTTACCTTTTAGTCAGAGGTTTAGCACAGGCAGTAATTATAAAAATAAGTAAGCATATACTGTATATGGCAAAATGTCTATCCCTGTTCTGTGTTTTCATTTCAATCTAATGTGCAACACAACAAAAAGCTTGCCTAGTGTCTAACACAATCTACTGCTATTATTTTTCTACTGTTGTGTGGTTTTCTTTCTCGCAAAAGTTGCTAGAAAAAAGTTTATTTAAATAAAGACTTGTATATATATATATATATATATATATATATATATATATATATATATATATATATATATATATATATATATATATATATATATAAAGACAACAATGACCATCTTCAACATCTCTTATCTGCATACATTTGTCTTCAGCATATTTTTCCACAAACTCTTGACAAGTCTGCAAATTATTTAATGGTATAGCTGTACTTTGGAAGAATTATTTAAAGTACAGTAATTGCAGTTCATCATCTCAAGCCTCAGTGTGGAGTAGATACTTCTGCTGGGATCAATCACAATCAAAGAGTGGTGCAATGTTACAGCCCACGTACAAAACTATCTCCTTAATGATGGGAGAATTAGTGCTAAGTGATGACCTGAATCAAGACCAAACAGGAGTCTATTTTTTTCTTTGCAGTACGACAGACAGAAGCATATAAATTAATACCACGTTGCCTGCTGTTGTGGAGCTGAGTGGCAAATGTAACTATGGAAGGACATATAAGAATATTAAAAATTTTCTCCCAGAGTCTATTTAACTTCAGAATTTGCAGATTATTTTTTTTTCTTATCTTTTTTTATTTGTTTCAAATTATTCTGAACCAAATGTCAATGACAGACTTTCAGTTGTATTTTCTTCTTATAAATAGGAAAAGAAACATTGGCATGTTGGACAATTTATCTAAGATGTTTAAAATATAAAAGTGTCCTAATAATTGTCATAACAGTCAATCCTTCTGTTCTCTGGATCTGCCTTATATATTCTGATGCCCAAATTCTGGATAAAGTTCTCTTCCACTTGTAAAACATACCCTGCTGCTGCTACTGGTCCCATATGAACTGCCTAATGATACATGAGTTGGATGATTGCTCTGGGCTACAACTGACACACACAGTTTTTTATTTAAGTGTCCATCAGTGAACAGTTGATAACCCCAACAATGCTAAACTAAGGCTCACTCAGTGTTTCAGAACATCTCAGGCAATTCTGGATTAAATTGAATTTAATTAAATGAAGAAAAAAATAAGCTAAAATATAGTGTAAATAAATGCTACATACAGGCTTTTTTCTGAGATATACTGTCCAAGATAGTGGTATCTGTACTGTATCTTCACAGTATCTGAGGAGTCTCTTGGTGAACTGCTATGACTAATCAGTTCCTAAACAACTTGTGAACAAACCTCATAAAGGAAACCATGGGCCTCCCAACACAACATTATCAAAAAATAATAAATAAAAGGTGATCAGGACATCCCTGTAGCTTGAGAAAATTTAACCTAAATTGCCTGTACACTAAATTGTGTATGATTGTGCATATTATTTTTGCATTTCCCAGAATGTAATTAATTTATTTATTTATTTACAATGATTTTTATAATTTAATCTTGGCCATAGAAAACTTGGCCATGAACGAACATGAACCATGGAATCATCTTTAAAGTGTTTTAACAGATGTTACATCCATAGGCAATATAATAATAATAGAAACGTGCAAATGAATTAATGTTTAAAGCTAATTAACAGAATTGAAAAATTCTTACAAAAAGAAAAATCCTTTAGGTAGGAATGTGATTTTTGGGGGATTTATTCAATTACAAGTGAAGATTAAATTTTCTTTTATTTTAATTTAAGCAAGGGCTTATGAACAAGATTCACTGAGATAATCAAATTTAAATTTGACCATTCTAAATAAACCCGAACTATCATTTGGAAACCAATTAAAACTAGAACCCAAATTAACATGGTATAACAAGCACAAAAAAAAATTTATGGTTCGAGCTAGTCAAGTGTTTTCTGAAATACCTTACCATAATTTGTATAAATAAAACAAAGGAGCTTAATGTTACTGATATGTCTGTATCTCTACTTTACTAATTATATAGCATTTGCAATAGGAATCCTGAACCTGATCCTTGATTTTTAAGTAACCTGGAAAAGGGACTTTTTTTTTTTTTTTTTTTACATAAGATAATCATAATATATAATTTTATTTTAGAATGCTTGGTGTTCTTTCAGTGTGAATGCTATTACGCTATTATTGGACTTAACTATTAGTGTGCTGAATGGATAATTGTGAACTGAATGAAATCAAGCTCATATTGTTGTTTAAAAAATAACTGCAATTAATATTGTAATTTCACTTCATTTGCTTTACACAAGAAACAAGAATGGAGGATGTGTTTTTTAATCTTTTAATATTGCAAACTTGTTGCTTTGTAATAAGTATGTATTGTCTAATGACAAAATGTGCTCTTTAAACATAAATGTATAAAAAAAACTTTATTGCTTTGAATCTTAATGAGAATTTAAAAGCACTTAATTCAAATTCAAAACGCAAAATAAAGAAATGTTGTCTTGCTGTGCATTCCACAAAGTCCAATCCTGCTTATTGCTTTTGAGGAAACCTTTAGAACACATTACAGTTCTCCTAAATGTGTGTAGTACATTTATTGCTATTACTATTACCATTAATAAAAAAGAATATAATTTATCAAATCATTAACAAACATTCAGCATATTTATTATTTGTTCCTTATATTACAAATCTGATCAGAATGTTTGGTGAAATTACAGCACTGCCAGGCAGTCACTGTTGGGCCCTTGAGCAAGGCCCTTAACCATATTTTAACCCTGAGGGCACCTGAGAAAACATTATAAAGTATATCTGACAAATAAAGGCTTTTTGTTTTATATTTTACAACACAACATAGCATGTACTTGGAATGGCAGATGCTCAACCTAATTAATCTAAACTTAATATTAATTGACTTATTTTTGCACTATGTGCATATTCGGATAAAAGATTAAATAATTAGAGAAGGGTCAATTATAGCAAGTCTTTAAGGAGAGCTTTGGAATGCTAAGCATTGGAATGGATGTTCTTGGTAATGTGTGAGGCTGAGAAGGAAGCTATATATAAAACTACTTTAATACAAATGAACAACAAATAAATAATTTTGCAGACATTCCACAACATTACAGTTACCTTTTCATATATAATGTGCCATCTGTGTGCTTTGCTTCAGGCTAACACACCACCCAGTCAAATATATATATTTTTATATAATGGCATGCCTTGATTTTAATTTTATTCTTTACATGTCTGTATCTTTACAATATAATTACATGCCTTTCAGTTTATTCTATGCTGTATTTAATCTTTTAATGCTAGGTGTAGAAAAATCATTATAGTAGTTAATATAGAAGGGGTCATTAGTACAAATCCACCCTCTGCATCCTGCCATACACATTACTTAACAGTGTTCTAAATACTTGAATTCAGAAAGAGATAATATGTCTCAATATAAAAAATATGCTTGCTTATTAAGTAATTAATCAATCAAGTAACCAATTAACTAATTAATGAACATATTACTTACTTACTTACTTAATTAATTAACTTATTTATGTATTATAACTGTGAATTAGGTGCTTAAATGTTTGCCTAAATATGTCATGCTTTTTGCATACTGTAGATTCGATTATTTGAATTGGCCAGAATGTTTTAGTGACTCAGTCAGTGGTTACGCTCATCTAAATGTTTTGGCTTAAAAACGTGTGACCATCTCAACTCTCACACATCTAGTCACAACATTGGCATCCTCTCAATTTTGCAGTCCACAAACGTTAAGTTGTGCTGGCTGGTTTGTTATGATTTGGTGTACCTCTCTCATACGTTTCTTTAATTTAGCATATCAAAGATGCATTAATATAATTTTCAATATAAGAGTAACTAGTTCCCTTTAGTATAATATACTAAACAAACTTAGTATAATATACTAAACAAAAACTTCAGAGTATTACAGGTAAACTTACTATTCCGAACATTTAAAATCTGATTCACCAGAGAGGACCTGTTTGAAGGTACGGAAGGTTTTGATGTACTTTTAATGTTCCGAGCAGTGATTTTAAACAGTAACGTTTTTTTCTCTCCTTTGTTTTGAATTGGTAATGGATTTACCACTCCATTGTTGCTTGTTCATGTAAAATCTGTTTTAAAAATAAAGGAAATCACACTGTCAAATATTACCCCACAATTAGCTCTGTTGGACTGATAATGAAGTGCTACTAGTCCTTTGGACCCAGTTGGAAACCAGTCTTTGCATTCCAAACATTCCTTTAACAGTG
Organism: Silurus aristotelis; assembly: GCF_946808225.1. NCBI lineage: Eukaryota > Metazoa > Chordata > Actinopteri > Siluriformes > Siluridae > Silurus > Silurus aristotelis. Next base: position 10,432,843 of record NC_139577.1, on the reverse strand, counting down.
AGGAGAGTGAAGCCTGTGTTATTAAAGAATGCTCTGTTCTCTTTTCCACTATCTACTTGCAAAAAGAAATCTACAAGAAACCTGCTGAGCTCATAATCCTTAGTTATCACAGATAAGCATTTGATGAATTGAAATCTCCTATGGCAATACAAGAAAATTTAGCCAAAGAATCCATGACCTGATCCTATGATTAGTATATCATTGAGTTCTAAATGAACAAACAGCTTTAATGTCTAAAAGCAAACCACAGTAAATCATAGAATAATGGGAGCACTGTTTTAATGTTATTAGCCAATGTTTGCAATCAGATTACAGCATTATGAGCAGAGTAATATGATTAGTGTGTCATATTCTAAGATGGTGCTGGATAGCAGAATGACTATGTAATCTTACCAAGTTTAATGGCAGGTGGCTTGTTGCCCTGCAATGGTACCTCAGGGAAATTGTTGTCATCACAACCTATGAGCCACGATTATGGCATCTTTCCAAGGTTAGACAAAGCTGTTATTTTGGGAGCTGCCATGTGTCGGGCTGGCCTTGGAGACAGCACAAAACTTTCAGCTCTGCTGTTTTACGCACAGTGCCCAGCCACCTCTAAGTGGAGGAAGTGTCTGGTTTGTTCACAGCCTTGCCTTTCACACAAGCCAGAGGACATCAGTATGTCAATGTGTAATAGAGCTTAGCCCTGAGCATCGGATGAGACCCAGGCAGTTGGTTAAAAGAAATACTTCATCCAAATAAGCTTATGTAGTTAAACGTGAACGCAAGGTCCCACGGACCATGTAACATGATCGCATTTAAATAACTCTAACTTGCACCTGCTAGCCTTCATTAATCATTAGCAGTGTTCCGCAACAGAAATCCTCACAAGTGATTTTGGTAACAATTTCTTGCTTAATTGTAGATGTCTTTTTCCAGAGTTATTTGATCTAAATTGTTCAAACAGTAAATTTGCAACAATGAGGTCTGGACTAATACTCAAACACATTTACTGAGATATATAACTGTTTAAAGTTATAAAAATAACTATATGAACAAAAGTGTTGGCAGCTGACTTTTCCAGCCATATGTGATTCTTCCCTAAAGCTGTTACCACAAAGATCTTACACGATTGCATAGGATGTCATTTAATGTGCTAGAATTAAATTTTCCCCCTCACTTGAACGAGGAGATTCAAACCTGTTCCAGCATGACAGTGCCCCTGTGCACAAAGCCAGCTCCATGAAGATATGCTTAACATGATTTGGAATTGGAGATCTTGATTGGCCTGCTGTGGAGCTTTGACCTCAACCCTAATGAACACCTTCATGTATGCATGTAACCTCTGACTGAGTTCTCGTTACCTCACCTACATAAATACCTGTGTTTATTAACACACTTGTTGGCTGAATGAGCACACATCTCCAGAACCACACTCCAAAGTTGAACAGTGGAACATCCTAGACTGGAGACTGAATATGGAATAGGATGTTCAAAAAGCAGAAATCCTATAGTAAGCTCTCCAAAAACAAAAGAGACTTCATTTTTTAAACTTATTTGTCAGTTAATTTCTTCCTTTAAAACATTTACGTGGCATTATGGTGAAAATCAGTGTAAATGTTTGGTGTTTTGTCAAATAAATGTCTAATTATGAAGCAATTCATTTTTGTTGAATTAATTTAAATAATTAATTTTATTTTATTTCTTTTTAATTACAAGAACCTGTTAGATAATACAAGTCCTCTTGCAAACCTTTCAGAATTTTCTGCAGTAGAGATTTGGAAGTTTATATTTTCCTGCAATCCTAGCTGCTTCCTGAAGAATTCTATCCTTTACACAGTGCTCCAGACATTCTCATAAATCCTCCATCTTAATGACTCTATAACATCTGGTCATGTACTGCTATCAATACAGCATGGGTTGTACCTCACAGCTTCATAAGACACACTCAATCAGCCAAACTAACATTGGCTCTCATCTTCCTGGATCTCCCAGCAGCCTTCTTCTTCTTCTTCTTTCGGCTGCTCCCATTAGGGGTCGCCACAGCGGATCATCCGTCTCCATCCCCCCCTGTCCTCTATATCTGCCTCTTTTACACCAACTACCTGCATGTCTTCCCTCACCACATCCATGAACCTCCTCCTTGGCCTTCCTCTTTTCCTCCTACCTGGTGGCTCCATCTTCAGCATTTTTCTACCAATATAATTCATGTCCCTTCTCTGCACATGTCCAAACCATCTCAATCTCGCCTCCCTCACCTTGTCACCAAAACATCCTACATGTGCTGTCCCTCTAATAAACTCATTTCTAATCTTGTCCATCCTCGTCACTCCCAACGAAAACCTCAACATCTTCAGCTCTGCTACCTCCAGCTCCACCTCCTGTCTTTTACTCAATGCCACTGTCTCTAATCCATACAACATCGCAGGTCTCACCACAGTCCTATAAACTTTCCCTTTCATTCTTGCAGATACTCTTCTATCACAAATCACTCCTGTCACTCTTCTCCACCCACTCCACCCTGCCTGCACTCTTTTCTTTACTTCCCTAACACACTCTCCATTACTTTGCACTGTTGACCCCAGGTACCTGAACTCCTCCACCTTCTCCACCTCTTCTCCCTGCAACCGCATCACTCCACTGCCCTCCCTCTCATTCACACACATGTACTCTGTCTTACTCCTACTGACTTTCATTCCCCTTCTCTCCAGCGCATATCTCCACCTCTCCAGGCTCTTCTCAACCTGCTCTCTACTCTCACCACAAATCACAATATCATCTGCAAACATCATAGTCCAGGGAGACTCCTGTCTGACCTCGTCCGTCAACCTGTCCATCACCACTGCAAACAGGAAAGGGCTCAGGGCCGATCCTTGATGCAGTCCAACCTTCACCCTGAACCAGTCTGTCGTACCTACTGCACACTTTACTGCCGTCACACTGTCCTCATACATGTCCTGCACCACCCTCACATACTTCTCTGACACACCTGACTTCCTCATACAATACCACAACTCCTCTCTCGGCACCCTGTCGTACGCTTTCTCTAAATCCACAAATACACAATGCAGCTCCTTCTGTCCTTCTCTATACTTCTCCATCAACATCCTTAAAGCAAATAAGGCATCTGTGGTGCTCTTCCTCGGCATGAAACCATACTGTTGCTCACAGATGGTCACCTCTTCTCTCAACCTGGCTTCCACTACTCTTTCCCATAACTTCATGGTGTGACTGATCAACTTAATTCCCTTGTAGTTACTGCAGGTCTGCACATCTCCCTTATGCTTAAAGATCGGTACCAGCACACTCCTTCTCCATTCCTCAGGCATCCTCTCCCCTTCCAGAATCCTGTTAAACAATCTGGTTAAAAACTCCACTGCCATCTCTCCTAAACATCTCCACGCTTCTACCGGTATGTCATCTGGTCCAACCGACTTTCCATTCTTCATCCTCTTAATCGCTGCTCTCACTTCCTCCTTACTAATCCTATCTACATCCTGCTTCACTAACTCCACATCCTCCAACCTTCTCTCTCTCTGATTTTCCTCATTCATCAGCTGCTCAAAATACTCCCTCCATCTTCTCAACACACTCTCCTCACTAGTCAACACATTTCCCTCTCCATCCTTTATTGCTCTAACTTGCAGTACATCCTTCCCAGCTCGGTCCCTCTGCTTGGCCAATCGGTATAAATCCTTTTCTCCTTCCTTAGTGTCCAACCTCTTATACAGTTCCTCATATGCCTTTTCCTTGGCTTTCGCCACATCCCTTTTAACCTGCTGCCGCATCTCCTTGTACTCCTGCCTACTTTTCTCATCACTCTGTCGATCCCACTTCTGTTTTGCCAACCTCTTCCCCCTAATGCTCTCCTGCACTTCCTCATTCCACCACCACGTCTCCTTGTCTTGCTTTCTATTTCCAGATGTCACACCAAGTACTTTTCTAGCTGCCTCCCTCATCACTCCTGCAGTAGTTGCCCAATCATCCGGCACCTCTTCACCACCACCGAGCCCCTGTCTGACCTCTTCCCTGAACCTCACACTACACTCTTCCTCCTTCAGTTTCCACCATCTTATTCTTCTTTCAAACCTTACTTTCCTCCTCTTCTTCTTCGCCTCCAAAACCATCCTACAGACCACCATCCGATGCTGTCTAGCTACACTGTCCCCCGCCAACACCTTACAGTCTCCAATCTCCTTCAGGTTGCATCTCCTACACAGAAGATAATCCACCTGTGTGCACCTTCCTCCACTCTTATACGTCACCCTATGATCCTCCTTCTTCTTAAAATACGTGTTCACCACTGCCATTTCCATCCTTTTAGCAAAATCTACCACCATCTGCCCTTCCACATTCCTCTCCTTAAAACCATACCTACCCATCACCTCCTCATCACCTCTGTTCCCTTCACCTACATGCCCATTAAAGTCTGCCCCAATCACCAATCGTTCTTTCCTAGGTACACCATCTACCACTTCATCTAATTCACTCCAGAATCTTTCTTTCTCCTCCATCTCACAGCCAACTTGTGGAGCATAGGCACTGATGACATTTATCATCATCCCTTCAACTTCCACCTTCACGATCATCACCCTATCAGAAACTCTCTTCACCTCCACTACACTCTTACTGTACGCTTCCTTCAGAATCACCCCTACACCATTTCTCTTCCCATCCACACCATGATAAAACAGTTTAAACCCACCTCCAATGTTCCTGGCCTTACTCCCTTTCCACTTGGTCTCCTGAACACACAACACATCTACCTTTCTCCTCTCCATCATATCAGCTATCTCTCTCCCTTTACCCGTCATAGTACCAACATTTAAAGTACCAACCCGAACCTCTACTCTCCTACACTGCTCCTTTTCCTGCCGTCTCTGTAGACGCCTTCCTCCTCTCCTTCTCCTCCTTCGGCCAACAGTAGCCCAATTTCCACCGGTACCCTGTCGGCTAACGATACCTGTGGCGGTCGTTGTTAACCCGGGCCTCGACCGATCCGGTATGAAATTCTCATTTGTGATCCGCATATTTGATTTGGCACATGTTTTACGCTGGATGCCCTTCCTAACGCAACCCTCCCCATTTACCCGGGCTTGGGACCGGCACTAAGAGTACACTGGCTTGTGCCCCCCTAATGGCTGGGTTGATCTCCCAGCAGCCTTGATTATACTTAATCAGAAGACTTTACTGTCCATTCTTACAAGCCTTGGATCTGTTGGTGCAGTCTGGCAGTGGTTTGCTTCCTACGTAGAAGAACAATGGTGTCTCACTTTGCTCAGTACCTGGTCCTCTACTATATTCCCTATATTCTCACTCTGTCAGTGAGGTAATATCATCACATTTTTCCTGCTCTGCTATTCTGAAGACACTCATTCTCTCATGTTCCTCCCTCAGACTATCATGCTTCTGAATAATTATCTGCTTGTCTGTCCATGAATTGCATCTGATCATCTGAAACTAAATCACCACAAGGTGAAACTGCTATAATATCTCTGGAGATGCATGCCCATGTCAAGGTTTTATGCTCATCCTGGAGAACTCAGATCACACAATTTGACAATGCATAAAATGTCTTCTTCTTCTTCTTTTGGCTGCTCCCATTTCGGGTCACCACATCGGATCATCCGTCTCCATACTGCCCTGTCCTCTACATCTGCCTCTTTCAAAGCAACTACCTGCATGTCTTCCCTTAACACATCCATAAACCACCTCCTTGGCCTTCCTCTTTTCCTACTGGCGTCTCCATCCTCAGCATTCTCCTACTGATATACCCCATGTCCCTCCTCTGCACATGTTAAAACCATCTCAATCTAGCCTCCCTTACCTTGTCTCCAAAATGTCCTACATGTGCTGTCCCTCTAATAATCTCATTTCTAATCTTGTCCATCCTCATCACTCCCAATGAAAATCTCATCTTCAACTCTGCTACCTCCAGCTCCACCTGCTGTCTTTTAGTCAATGCCACTGTCTCTGAACCATACAACATCTCAGGTCTCACCACAGTCCTATACACTTTACCTTTCACTCTTGCAGATACCCTTCTATCACAAATCACTCCCGCCACTCTTCTCCACCCACTCCACCCTGCCTGCACTCTTTTCTTCACTTCTCTAACACACTCCCATTACATTGCACTGTTGACCCCAGGTACCTAAACTTATCCACCTTCACCACCTCTTCTCCCTGCAACCACACCACACCACTCCACTGCCTAATAAGACTAATCAGACTACAGACTAATAAACTAATTTTGTGTATTTTACCTTGTACTACTATCTTGCTACGTTCTTACAGGGATTTTTGCCAGATAGACTCAATTTTTGATCAAATATTTGTACAAGCACGAGGATATGATTTGGTTGGAAACTACAATACATTTCACATTTTGAAGGACATCTTTTAAATGCTCTCAATAATCTGTAAGATTACATTTCACTAACTTTTTAAACAAAAACATAATGTACCAGTCCAGTAGTGTTTACTGGCTTAAAACAAGAACTTAAATTACACTCAGTCCTTTCATTAATCGATTCAATTCAATTCAGCTTTAATTTGTATAGCATTTTTTCGTCATTGTCAGTCCAGTGCCAGATTTACAGAGATGAATATGAATTTATATATAGGTGCCTGTAAACTCAGTGATTATAAATTTACCCCTTCTAAGAGTATCCCAAGTAAGCAAGCTAGTGGCAACAATGACATCTATCTTTGTGATTTCTTTAAATGGCAAAATAATTATCTAACACTTCAGAGTTTATATTGCATATTATCTGGTTAAAACTTGGAACATATACATTAATGCAGTATTTTTGTAGTATTATCAAATGATGCATCTGTGATAAATTTACTTTTATTTAAACAAGACCTATGTGCAAGACTATACAAAAGCTTCTTTATATTGTACAAGTAGCCAGGAAAAAATGACAAAAAATTCCTTAATAATTACTAGTTAGGTTTAATGTCTACAAAAGCTTCCAAACCTCTGTTGTGTTCCAGCACTGAGCTCTTTGGTCAGGAAGCCAGCTCCACAGGCATTGTGGCCAAGACAGTACTGTACAGCTACTTGAGATCACCATAGTGAACTCCCAATGGAATAAGTCTTTTTCCTGTTAATTTTTCATGTTAAATGTCTGGCTTGGGATGCATATAACCATTTTATAAATCTCCTTTCAGAAATTCTGTCTTCTTTTTAGCTATGAGCCCTTCCATCAGGTAAGAGACGAGAACATTTTGGCCAGAGTATTACATCTGTTAAATTCTTAAAGATATGAATATTTAAAAAAGAGACATGTTTACAATATAATACAGGTTGTGTTCATTTGTGTAATTTACCTGTTATTAATCCTGGAATAAGTATTGAATATTTAAGTTTTTTTTAATATTTATTTCATATTATTTTCATTGTTTGGCTGGTCTAGAGGTTACAGCTGTTTTTTTTTTTTTTTGCTGTTTACATTACATAAAGATTGTAATTAAGGTTATCTAAAAGACTTTAAATGCATAGTTCTTGTGAATTTTGTTCTAGTACTTCACATTTGCTATCCTTACAGGCCATACCATATCTATAAATATCACACAAAAATCTAAAACAAATATAAATGGATATTACTTTGGATAATGCAGTAGAAACAACTGTTTATGCCCTTAAAGTTCATAAAGGAAAAATATAGTATACAAGATCATTTTCAAAGTAACCAGCTACAACAAGCCATAAAATTTCACAAATGCAGTCCACCTCTTTATCAAAAATATATTCAAGAACATTTTCCATGACCTGTAACTCAAAACTCATATAATACTAATAACAATCTTCAGAGAACGTGTTACAATCCATAAACTGCACTGCATGGGATTCAGACATGGTACTCCTTGCCCAGTTTGTTAATGGATGATTACTTTCATGTTTCTGGCTCTGGTTTTGTATATGGAAAATTCTGGTCAGTGGTAGTGAGCATGTTAGCATGTTAGCCACATGAATCACTTCATGCTAAATATTTTTTTACTTTTCATAAACCTTAACAAAATATTGTCAATAAATAGGTCTATCAATATGACATCAGCTTAACCTGCAAAGCTAAAGCAATGAAAAGCTTACAGCAAAAATCTAAAACATTATGAAATACCTCAAAAGAATTTGAAATAGTATTTTTATATACATTAGATAGCCAAAGGTTTGTAGACACTTGATCATCACAACCATGTGCTTTTTGAGCATCACATTCTATATTTAGTCCCTCTTTGCTGTTACAATAACTGTTCTAATAACTTCCACTCTTTCCACTATGGACTTTGAAGCATGACTGCAGGGATTTCTATTCAACCACAAAAGCATTAGTGAGTTCAGGCACTGATGTTGGTTGAGAAGGTTTGTGGGGAAGTCAGCGTTCCAATTTATCCCAAAAGTGTTCATTGGGGTTGAGATCAGGGCTCTGTGCAGGTCATTAAATTTTTTTCCACACCATCCATGACAAACCATGTCTTTATGGGTCTCAGTCTATTATTACATTAGTTGAGCACATATTATTTAGTATAATTCAATCACCTTGCCAGATACTAATCAACAAATTTCACATTATACCCAACCTTTCTATTAATGTTTCCTGAGGATGCCATCTGTGGTCATGATAGATACCAAAGATAACATGCAACAGGGTCTTAGGTTGGTGGGTCTATGGTTTCTTCGTAGCTATAATGAGGACCCCCCTCATTATAGCTACGAAGAAACCATAGTGTTCACTACTTTGTGTTTGGGAAGATTGTTATGTGTATAAAAGTCTGTTGATCTTTTATTGATTATACTTGTTGGAAAAATTGACCAACTTAATAAACAAAGATCTAGAAGTCCTGAGCAAGCTATTCAATTCAAATTATATACTGTGCTGCATTTATAACTGTTTATATAGCAACAGAATTATAAAGACTTTAGATGTACAGTTACTCATTATAAGAATAACAAGAATGAATGTCCACTGTATACATGTCAAGTATTCACATTTTACATATAGTATTATATAAAATACCCTTGCAACCCCATATTCATTCAAGACATTCATTCATTCAAGGTTCATTTATAAAGCTCATTTCATATATAAGATCGTTCCTGTGCTTTACTAAAATAAATTACATAAAATAAATTAAAACCAGGTTTAGTCTACACAAAAGTCACTGACACCCTGAATGATTTCAGAGCTAGAATAATGTGTAATATACCCATGGTCTTGGTTGGAACTCTAGCATTTAAGTTGCAACTGTTTAATAGTTTTTTTTTTTTTTTTTTTTTTTTTTTTGGTAGTTCAGTCAGTAAGCTGTTACAGAATTTGACGAATAATGGCCAGTAAAGGTCAGATCTGAGTTTATTGTTACACCATGGTCTTTGGTTTTTAGCCCCCTTGGGCTGATATGTAGACTGTTTCTGAGTCTTTGTTCTCTTTCCTGCCAAACACAATAACCTTGGATTTGTCTGTATTTAATTCAGGGAGATTTTGACTAATCCAACCATTTATCTGCTCCATATAAATGAATACAGCTAATCTATTGGTTTGCAATCTTTTAGTGAAGTAACTACATATATTTGAGTATCTGCATAATTATGGTAAGCAGTGTTCAAATTCTATATGACCCAATGGGAGCATATTCAATACAATTGAATTCAGCACATTTCAGTTCAGTTCCACTCAGTTCAGTTAAGTTCAGGCCATTTCATTTCAATTCAATTCAATTCAATTCAATTCAATTCAATTCAATTCAATTCGATTCAATTCAATTCAATTCATATTTATTTGTGTAGTACTTTTAACAATTGTCATTGTTCCAATGAAATTACATTGAATTCAGTTCAGTTTTGTCCAATCCAATTTAATTTAAATTCAATTAAATTCACTTCTATTCAATTCATATTTTTTCCTTATTTGTATTTATACATTGTATTGTGTATATACTATAGTATGTGCCTATTCTTTTAAATATTTGCATTTATTTTTTTTTTGGTGCTGAAACAGAGAAATTTCCCCACTGTGGGACGAATAAAGGTATATCTTAACTTATCTTATATTTATTTGTATAGTACTTTTAACAATGGACATTGTCGCAAGAAAAAATTCACTGAGATGGTATTAGAAAGAAACTTTGAGAAGTACCAGACTCAGAAAGAAATTCACCCTCAACTGGCTGCCACCTAATGTCCATTCATTATAGTTTTTTATTTTTGAGATTTAATTAACTGTTTCATTAACTGTTTACTGATGGGTGCTTAACTGTTTAAAGCAATTGTAGACCTAAACATTGTAGCAGACTGCTAATTTTAATTACAGTCCAAATCCATCTTTATACTGTAGTTCTTGAGTTGCTCAGTAACTTCATGGATCTTTAGACTGTTCATGTGGAACCATCCTCAGCTGCACAGAGTGAACTCCAAATTAAGAGAACTCCACCGAATGGATGAATCAGGCGGATCCGGAGAGAAGAATGAGACAGGATCACTGGTAAATGATACTGTTTGACTTAATATATATAAATAGAGAGAGAAAGTAAGAGAGAGAGAGAGAGAGAGAGAGAGAGAGAGAGAGAGAGAGAGAGAGAGAGAGAGAGAGAGAGAGGTGTAAAGGGGTGACAACATGAAAAAACATGAATTATGAGGTATCCTTATTGTTACATAAAAGATAAAGATACTGTACACTGTTAACAGGATGTAAATAGGGGCTTTAACAAAACTAGCTATGGTAGCATAACAAAAAGGGAGAGCCAGAAGGTAGCACGGACATGAGGGATCTCTGGGATAAGAGACAGCCCACCACAACAGACTTGAGTGAAATAGTTAGTGGATGACAGCATCCCAACATCCCAGCTCACCAAAACACTCTATATCCATGATCCCCCTAGGTCTGTTTTTTTTTACCTCAGAAAATACTACTGGCAAAAGGGTTGACACACAAATAAGTTTTTAATCCAGACAACAGTGAGACTGTGTCTGAGTAACGAACACTAATTCAAAGGCTGTTACATAAATATAGGGCTTTGTTAGATACAAATAGCCTGCACCTTTTGGTCTGCCCGGCCAAAGAAGGGCCGCCAGGAGGAGACGGACTCTGTCCCAACAAACTCTCTCCGGAACTCCCGTGAATGAGGAAAAAACAAAGGGGGCAGTGCGTTATCTCTTGAGTCGCAAACAGATCCACTTCTGCTATGTAAAATCTCCTGCAAATTTGCTCCACCACCTCAGGGTGGAGTTGCCATTCCTCAGGCCTTGGCCCTTGTCTCAAGAAGACATCTGCTCCCTCGTTTAAGTGGCCTGGGATATATACTGCCCACATGGTTTGGACATGTGCAGAGGAGAGACATGGGGTATATCGGTAGGAGAATGCTGGGAATGAAGTCACCAGGAAGAAGGAAAAGAGGAAGACCAAAGAGGAGGTTTAGGGATGTGGTAAGGGAAGACATGCAGGTAGTTGGGTTGAAAGAGGCAGATGTAGAGGGGGTATGGAGAATGATGATCCACTGTGGCAACCGCTAATTGGAAAAGCCAAAAGAAGAAGAAGGAGAGGAAGAAGATATACGCTGCCCTCAAGGAGAGCAGCTCCCCCTGGGCCCACAGAAGGATCTGATGTACCAGCTTGTACAGGAGGCAAGATCCCAGACTACCCTGGTGGTTGATGTAGGAAGTCACCAACGTGTTGTTCATATGGACCAACACATGGTGGCCCTTGAGGTCTTGAAAAAAATGCTTCAATGCTTGATTCACGGCCAGCATCTCTAGGCAATTGATATGCCATGTGTGATGGGGCCCTACGCAAAGACCTTGGGTGGTGCGTGCACTCATGACTGCTCTATAGCCCGTGAGAGATGCATATGTCGTAAGAGTTACGTGACGACCACAAACTCCCTGAGACTGGATCCCGGGATCTCTTCACACATTTATGGCACATAAGGCCTGAAACGGCTTCCCAGGGAGTGATTGGCCTTCCCTCACTATCTTGACGGCCGTAATGATGGATTCGACACGAGCAGGTGACAACTGATAAAAACAGAAGGAGCCGGTATTGGTAAGCTTCGGCCCCAAAAGCAAACACCAGGAACTTTCTATGTTCCATGACCAGAGCCTGCTCAGGCCTCATCAAGGTATGGCACACCGCGTTGATGTCTCGCAACTACAGTGTGCAGGTCCCATCAAGACACATCTGGCAGATTGCTAGATAGTCTCTTAAAGGAATCAGTCTCTCAAGACTGACCTCTGGTGTGTCTAGAGCTGGAGCTACACACTGGTGCAGCTCTATTGGCCTCCTGAGAGGCTGCAAACCCTCCAAGTCCGTGGTACCAGGTAAAAATGGGGAGGGCATTCGCTGGAGCTGGCTATGCCCTAAAGCACTGTGTGTGGCAGGGTTGACAGAACAGCTCGCTAGAAGGATGGATGCATAAAAGTATGCATCCTTTATATCTATCATTACAAACCAGTCCTCGGACCTGATTTGGAACACGACCTGATTCAGGGTCAGCATCTTGAGCCTGAGTCTCAAAAGTGAGTGGTTCAGCTGACATAGATTAGTATAGGATGAAACCCTCTTTTCTATCTGGGAACTATGCAGTACCGGCTGTAGAACCCGTGCTCTCTGTCTGACAGTGAGACCACCTCAATGGCCTCCTTCCTCAAGAGAGTATCTACTTCTTGTTCCATGACCAGAGCCTGCTCGAGACTGACCTCTGGTATACCTAGAGCCGGAGCTTACACCCTGGTGCAGCTCTAGAGGCCTCCTGCAAGGCGGCGAAACCTCCAAGTCTGCTACGGTACTGGGTGTAACCAAAGGGGGTGTTCACTGGAGCTGGCCATGCCCTGTAGCACTGAAAGCAGGGTTAAAAAACCATCTCTCTGAGTGCCGTGGCGGTTCCTCATAACATCTAAGGGAGTTTTTCCTTGCCACAGTTGCCATGGCTTGCTCATCAGGGATAAATGCACATTATTCACCTTAACTGTTAAATTCTGTAAAGCTGCTTTAAGACAATGTCTCTTGTGAAAAGCGCTATAGAAATAAACTTGACTTCACTTGACTTGACTATTGATCAGCCAATAGCCTTAGCGGCCTTTTGAGGTGCCCTGAGAGCTCTGGCTTCCCCGATGTGTTTCCAACGTCAAGCTCCCTGCAGCACAGCCATGGCTTGACCTGCTATGGTATAAGCCTTGCCCACCAGCACAGAGAAAGTATGAAGGGACTTGGCCCCTTTTTTTTCTTAGTGGCTTGGTGGGCAGTGCAGGGGCCTTTAGGGACCTTTAGGGACCAATGTGGCACCTGGGGAGAGTTAGCCAGCCCAGGGTCTCTTGCACCCTAGGCATTGTCCCATAACTGCACTCTGGCAGAATACGCTCCTCGAGTTTTTTCCTGGACGGGCGAGTTTCCTGCTGATCAGCCAGCCAGTCTATATCCAGCTTGGCAACGGCACAAGTCACTACCTCCAATAGCTCCTCAAAAAGAGCTGGCTGAGGGTTGTATCTGAGAGTTCACCAACATCCATCCCCTTCCCCTCCTCAGAGGAAGAGAGGTGAAACTGCGCCCTCTGGCTGTAAATGGTGAGTTCCCTTTCAGGAGCTCGAGCTGTGTCAACAACATGATCTAATCATTGTCAATAACTCTGGGAGGTTATTACAAAAAAACTTGTTGCAGTAGCTTATGTGAATGTACGTTTTACATTGTAATATGACAAAGTATATATACTTTGAATTCCAAAGTATATGCGGTAATGATCTGAAATAATTCAGACTGCTGAACTGTAACTATATATTTAATTAAAATGTTATTATACTAGATTGTGTCTACCATATGTAATTAAATATACAGCATTCAGAGATAAAAGAAAATTGGTGAAGGAATTGATCCCTGCATGAACTCTTTTGATGCCTGTGGTAACAAAACAATTCTGGCTATATAAATACAATATGAATTATATAAGAACTGTTCAGGACTGTTATATATTGTTTAATTTCATGTTAACAACTGCAAACATGCCTAATGCTAATCTTATCATAAATTACAGTATTAAACAGACAAACTAAGTTAATAGTACTCATTCATAAATCGAAGAACAAATCCTACATTCACGTTCACCATCAAGGTTTAGGAAATTTATTTTACAAATATTTCAGTGCTTTCACTGGTTTGTTTATTTTATTTTATTTTATTTATTTTATTTTATTCTGTTTCTTTAAGTTTTAGGGGTGAACTTTTTTTTCTCTTTTCCATTCTTTTATGGTAATAAGAATACTAACTAACATAATAACTAACAAAAAATCTGTCAACTATTTTTTATCAAATGTTAAAGTTTATAATCTATCAAATTTGCATTTATGCTGCACTACTGATAAATTCTAGATTATATTGGTAATGACAAAAACTGATTATTGGAGAGTTTTAAAAGTTACTTTAAAGCACTAAATTAAGCACTTACTTAAATACTAATTATTAATTAGTTAGTAATGCCAGTTTAATGCCAGTTGATCTGTACAAATTATGTATAAAAATAAAAATATGTACAAATTAAGGGTGACATTATGTTGCACTACTTTTGTAGAATGACCCAGATCTGGCCTTGACATCTGTATGAGTCTGTACAAGATGGAGAAGTATTACACAATAAAAGTTATTCCCAGTTTTTTGTGAAATCAAACCTGGTTGGGGAGACAAGGGATATAATGTCGCTGTGGTATCTGTGTTTAGATCTTGAAAAATCTTTTCTGACCCTGGTGCAAAGGCTTCATGTGTCTCGTAGGTGGAAAAGTCAGAATGAAAAGTCAGAATAAACAGTCAAAATGAGCCTTTCATAAATGCTATCCTGCTAAATGTCTCTGTCCCAGACATAAGGATTATCTAAAAAGATAGTAAAACTGGTACTGAAGATTGTTGTGCATATATGATTTGAACATTTGTATTGGATTCTTTTTTTTTTTTTATCCAAGCTGTTAAGAAGTAAAAAAAAAATGAAACAGTGAATTTTAATTCAGTGTTCTCACTGCTACATGACCTTTATGACAAATGGGGTTGGATGGATCAGGGTGTCTTAGAAGTGCAGCTGTGGGAAAGCAGCTCATCAAATTCCATAAGGTCTAAGCCACAGTTGCTGATCATAAAGACTTGCATAAAATGCTTTTGAGCCATTATTTCTCAATGAACCACCAGTAGGGGCCTCTGTAGAGAGCATCAAGTTTCTACTCCTCCAGTATTCTTATCTATTTGGGAACTGCTGGAATAAATGACTTTAATGGAAAAAGAACAATGTTGAAAAAACTCAAGCTTTTTGCAGCTGTTCTGGAGATGGTCGTAATGTCAAGGGTAGTTCGGTATGATTCTTTGGAGCTGTTGGCATTTTTTTTGCAAAAGCTCTTTTTAGTTTGGGAAAAAGAAAATAGACAATAGAAAAAGTAAATAAATCTAATAAAAAAACATTTATTCCTGTTCCTAATGTAGGCTGCATGAAAAAAAAAAGAAAAAAAAAAATTTATAATAATGGAAATAACGCTAACAGTAGCATAGCAATAAGACACTAGGAGCTGCCAAGTTTGTACCGGTAGAATGAACACCACTGCAAAAGATATTCCCTCATTTGAAGTGTTGATGATGGTATTGGAGAGTGCTATCTAACATCTGTAAGACCAAAAACTCCCTCAGGCCTTGTAATGGGTTGAGATCTCAGGAATGGTCATATCATGCGATTTACATAACATCATAGAATAGACCTATCAGGATAAAGCTGTTTGATTGTTTAATCATAGGATACAGGTGATTAGTCATAATTGCTTAGCATTGATTTGCAGTGACCTTTTCTTCTAGGTATACAAGTTAATCAACCCATGTCAGAGAACTGACCTTGCGGCATTACAGGGCCACAAATAGTTTCCTTTCATTTATATTTGTACATTGTTGATTCATTAGGTTAATAATTGATTGATCAAGTTGATAATTATTTGATCCCCGGTTGATGCAGTAAATTTACCCCTTACAAAGAAATGAACAGTCTAGAATTTTAATAGTAGGTTTATTTTAACAGAAAGAGACAGAATATAAAAAAATCCAGAAACAAAGCATTAACAGAAGGTTATAAATTAATTTGTATTGGATTGAGTGAAGTAAGTATTTGATCCCCTACCAACCAGTAAGAATTCTCTCACACACCCAAATTAGTCCTATGCTTTTAAGAAAGTACTCATAAAATCAATTTATTATTTGTATAAAAGACACCCCCCACAGAATTAACCTTTTCCATTCAAACCTCTTCACCACCATGGGCAAGACCAAAGAGCTGTCAAAGGATGTCAGGGACAAGATTGTATACCTGCACAAGGCTGGAATGGGCTTCAAGACCATTAGCGAGAAGCTTGATGAGAAAGAAACCACTGTTGGTGCGATAATTAAAAAATGGTAGAAATACAAGATAAATCACTTGCCCTCAGGCCTGTCTGAAGTTTGCCAATTAACAGATGTGGTCAGATGAGACAAAATTTAGCTTTTTGGCATCAACTCGTCTCACTGTGTTTGGAGAAAGAGAATGCTGAATATGACTCTAACAAACCCATCTCCACTGCCAAACATAGAGAAGGAAACATTTTGCTTTGGGGCTGTTTCTCTGCTAAGGGTACAGGAAGACTTCATCACATGAACTGGGCCATTTACTGTAGAACAGTGGTCCCCAACCCCGGGCTGCGGACCGGCACCAGTCCGTGGGTTAATTGTTACCGGGCCGCACAGAAAGAATACATAACTTACATTATTTCCATTTTATTTATTATCTGAATCTGAACAATGTTTTATTTTGGAAAATTACTGGATTCTCTGTGCCACATCTGTCTCTTCAGTCAATCTTGATGCATGTCAAGATGCTTGCCTCAGTCACATGTCTTACATCCGCTACCTTCTTGAAGGGGCTGCTTTGGCCGATAACACATAATACATTACCGCTAAATTGAAACCCCCAAGCTAGCAAAATGAACAAAAAACAACTCAGTGGATTCACGTTTATTATTATATTTAGAAAATACCAGTTTTTTTATGCCAGTTGTATCATTTTATTTTGTTTTATTTATCCGCCGCACCTTAAAAGCCGGTCCATGAAAATATTGTCTGACATTAAACCTTTCCGTGGTGCAAAAATGGTTGGGGACTGCTGCTGTAGAATCTTGGATGAGAACCTCCCTGCCTCAGCCAGAACACTGAAGATGGGTCATGGATTGGTCTTCCAGCATGACAATGACCGAAAACATACGAACAAGGCAACAATCTGATAGTCTTGTAGCCTATTCCAGCCTTGTGTAGGAATTGTGTCTACAATCTTGTCCCTGAAGTCCTTTGACAGCTCTTTGGTCTATCCCATGGTGATGAAGAGGTTTTGACAGAAGAGGTTGATTCTGTGACAAGTGTCTTTTATACACATAACAAGTTGATATTAGGAGAACTTTCTTAAAAGAACTGGACTAATTTGATTCTGTGAGAGTCAGAATTCTTGCTGTTTGGTAGGAGATCAAATACATACAGTGAGGAAAATAAGTATTTGAACACCCTGCTATTTTGCAAGTTCTCCCACTTAGAAATCATGGAGGGGTCTGAAATTGTCATCAATATGATTTTTTAACTATTTATTTGTATGATACAGCTGCAAATAAGTATTCTTTCTTTTATATTCTGTATCTCTCTGTATCTCAAAATCAACCTACCATTAAAATTATAGACTGTTCTTTTCTTTTTAAGGGGGAAAAACTTACAAAATCAGCAGGGGATCAATTAATTATTTCCCCCACTGTATGCTAATGTAACACCTTGCCAGAGCCAGATGAACAGTCTTGGATTATTGCCATTATTTAATAGCACTAAATGGCAAACAGGAGCATAATATACTGGTAGTATAGCTGGTGCAAACCTGGGCAAGTGACAGACACAGTCTAATGGTTTTATCATTTTAGTAAAAGAAGAGTAACTTTCTCAATTTGTCCTTAGCTAAAGTGGAACTGAGGAAATACTCCTTCCACTCCTGTACTCATTGATAAAATGTTTCTTCTTCTTCATTAATAATTGATTCGTTTTTCATTGGAGAACTCCCAGTGGCACCCAGTGAGATTTGCATCGTGATTTATTTGTCATATATCCTTTATATCTCTAAATTCTTTATACATCTCCAGTGGCATCATGCATCTTTCATGACTTCCTCAAACGTGTACGCAGTCAGATCCAAACACATTTTACACATCATGGTGCTGCCCTACCTCATCTTATTTCACCTTGAGTGTGTGGGAGAGATGAAGAATGCAGAAAGGCAGTGTTAATTTCTTTTCCTACCACTCAGTAACAGTCAGGGTCAATTCCTTTACATGCCTCTATACTTCAGTGTAACAAAAAAAAGGTAAACAGTCATGCAGAAAAAAAAAAGAAACGAAAAAGAACTGTAAATAAAATGAGAGCAAGCTTAATTTTTTAAACGCCAATTGTGAATTTCCAGTCAGGAAAAAGGAATAAAAAAACATCAGTATTCACAAAGAGAGGGGACATTTTCACACTTCATACTTTTACTTTTATTTTTAAATACTTTTCTTCCAGTTAAATTTAGTATACTGTCAGACAATAAAAAGAAATCTTCTTGGATGAAGATACTGAATGGTGAATGTTACAGTGCTTTGAACTTGGGTCACAGAGGATTACGCCATAAGCAGGAACTGAGGGATTTAGATAAACATGTTTGTAATGGTATATATTTAATATCCAACCATCCAACCACCGTCTTTTCCCACTCTTTTATATGTTCATGCTTGTGAGGGTAGGAAGTAGCATTCCTGGGTGACTCTCCAATATTCCTCCTTGTATATTTTTTGTTGCCATTCTGTCAGTCTGCCAATGTTTCAGTAATTTTAATTTCACTGACATAGGCACAAGCTAAGGCAGTACATATGTGCTGCAATGTGCACAAGATGCAGCTTTTCTTCAGATTTGATCAGGGGCTCGCTGAGACAGATTGCAGTGCCGGAATGTGCCATTGAGCCTTACAAAGCCCATCTGTTTGAGCGACCCAGTGGAGGGGGGGAAGAAGCGGGCGGTGGGCAGGATGATGGAGTGCCTATTAAAAATAAAGCAGGCTGTGGTGGTGCACCTTACTGGGCTGTTATTCGGCTTTGGAGATGGGGCTATACTATCAGCATTCACTCCCTGCTCTTTTACCTTTTCCTTTTTCTTTTGTTCATTTAAGCCCTATCCATTTTTCCTTCTTTTTTATCATGGTGTGATTGCACAGATTTTTTTTTTCCTTTTCACTGGAGCCCCTTTAGAGTGGATGAAAGAGTCATATCACAGGTTTAAATATGAGCCTCAGTGTGTGTGTTAGTTGCTTTGGAATTTTACCACTCACACATTGTGCTCAGCACATGTGAATTGGTGCTGTGTGATCCTGATGCTAATTCCATCTCTTCTCCAGCAAAGCTTCAGTGCCTTTCAGCTCGGTGACAGCTTGATAACTAGACTCGGCAGAGGTGTCTCTGCTACATTTCCCATTTGCTGTCTAATTCACACATCAGAAAAATATACTCACAAAAGTGAGACTTTAACAGAGTAAAGACATCACCAGTGTGGCTTCACAAGCAGCACACATTAAGGAGAGAGAGAGAGAGAGAGAGAGAGAGAGAGAGAGAGAGAGAGAGAGAGAGAGAGAGAGACAGACAGAGACAGAGACAGAGATGGAGAGTGCTAAGTGAAGTAGGTAGATGTGATTAGTGAGAAAGATAAAAAGTGAGAGCGCCCCTCTGTCACATAACTGCATGCCAGGCAGAAAAAGGGCTTGACTGGTAAGTCAAGTTGTGTTATTTTTAGTTCATGCACTAGCACCTGGAAAATTAAATTTTTAGATCTTCGAACTCCTCCAAGCCAAAATCAAAAGCATCAAAATAGTTAATGCTGGGCGGGCTGCAGCAGCCATTGATCATAAGATGTAGAAATGTAGATGCAGAGAATGTCACTTAAGGGTTTGAGGAGAAGGAAACACACAATTATACTTTGAACAAACATTTATTTAACATTTAAACATATATAATTTAAAAGTAATTTTTTCTAGTCCACTCTATTACAATCACACTTTATTCTTGTTGTCCTTGTATTCTTTTTGTATTCTATTTCTCTATTTCTCTCTCTATTTCTCTATTTCTCTATTTCTCTATTTCTCTCTCTCTCTCTCTCTCTCTCTCTCTCTCGCTCTGTCTGTGTGTGTGTGTGTGTGTGTGTGTGTGTGTGTGTGTATGTACATATATATGTGTGTGTGTGTATGTATATATATATATATATATTCTGAATAAAAGAGTTTTAGTTGCTTTGCTAATCCTATGATGTTGCTTCCATTACTATTTTGATCTTTGATGACAACCTCAACCAGAGGTCTAGCGTATTATGCATTACAGTGTCAGTTTGCTTGATAGGATCAAATGAGACTTCTTGGAAGCATAATAAATCAAACAGTAGGCTTTATCTTTTAAAAAAATCTGTAGTGTATTCTGCATCGAATTGAAATAAATCAAATGTCAAATTAATAGGTGCTGTCTGAGATCAATTGGTAGGTTCTGGATGATTTACTGTGCTGAGATCAGAGATGCCAGGGAATCTAATCATCAGCCCCAAATTAAAAGATTTTAATAGTGATATAGCACAAAGGCACCATCCCGTTACCTTACTATTTCTGTTTGACATTAGTATATTATTCCTGGATGAATGGGGGGTAACGAATCGATCTATTTAACTAAGATGTAGCATTATCTTGATCAAGGCATATTAAGCAATATCCGAGCCCTATGGGATAAAGTTATTAGCCTAAGCAATTAAAAACCAATCTAAGTTTGATCAACGCGTCTGAGCCCTTAATGAGTATTTAAAAAAAAAAAAATAGGATTAAAGATACCACAGCTTTTCAGGAACAAAAGGCTGAGCTCTTTTTAACAAGGACATGCTATCAGATTTTTTTTGGTGAGAATAAAAGTGGTTACAGGGATTAAACTCATACACAAGCATTTTTGCAGCATTCAACTTCTTTTTTGATGAGCCACATTTGTTTATTCAAGTGTGTTTTTATGTTTTCCAGTCATATGAAAGACATGTTCGGTTCAATAGAGTAACAAAAACAGCAAGGTTGATATGGGTATTTACCAATAAAAGGCAGAGGTTTAGTGTCAAACAGTTATAATAGGATTAGAGGACTTTAGTCACTTCTCTGACAGGGTTCAAGGCTCTTGGCTTTGGATCTAATTGTCATTGTTACTCTTTTACAAGCTCAAATCCCTCTGTTCCTTGGAGTAGCTCAGCACTTAGCTAAACATGCTCAAGTGATGGCCTTTTGTAAGCTTCCGATTGCTTATTCATTATTTGACCTTTCACTTTTGTTTTCAAATACCACTTGAAAGTATCAAGTATCAAGATCATCCTAAAATTAAAAGTAATAAGTAGCACTTATATGATTTATACAATTTCAGAGATTTCCTCATCACATGATTGTCTAGTGTAATACAAATAATTGTTTTAATAATAATATTAAGCGAATAATTTTTTTTATTTACTTTTAAAGGTAAACCAAATGGTAAACAATGGAATTTGGATGGGTAATCTAGATTAGATTAGATTCGATTAGATTCAATCTAAATCTCAATTTAATCTAATTTTCATACATTTCAATAGAATGCCTGAATATAAGGCTGTTTATAATGTAAGGGAGTTCATTTTGTCATAAGGGTTTTGCACATAAAGCAGAGTTTGAGTAAGGCAGAGACATGTTAACTATGCATTGATTCTGATCTTGGACTCTAGTCGACTTTTCATGCATAACATTGGCTCAAGTGAGGATCATTAGAAAGTCTTACAATACTGTCTGTGAGTTTGATATAGCTGCAATGTTTGGGACTGTAAATCCAGTCAGTAAACATAAAGAATACCATTTGAGGCCAACATAAATACATAAAAGGACAGTATTCATATCAGAGGTGTTGCTTATCTCACAGTCTGAATTATGTATGAATAAACTTATGAACACTTAATGTAAGCTGTAAACATAGCAAATGAATGCTCTGCCAGCTTGTCTTTTAGACTGTCAGCATGTTTTCTTTACAGGAGCATCAAAACAGAAAATTAATTAAGTGTAATAAAAAATAGCCTTCATTCCACACATACATTATGATTTCATATCCTTGAATAACTATCACTTGGATTCATTAAGTTGTACAAGTCACTGAAAAAATAAATGCTAATTTAAGTGTTGGATCCAGTGCAAATATACACCATATAGACAAAAGTATTGGGATACCTGATTTTTCAGCGACATAGTTCTTTCCCAAATTGTTACCACTAATTAGGCTAACATAATTTTGTTGGTTGTTTTTGGTTGAAATAGCATAAAATTTTCCCTTTACTTGAAGTTGTAGTCTCAAACCTATTTTAGCATGTTCTTACATTAAACAAATTTGCAGTAATTAATATGATACAGTACAGCTAGGACTACACAGCAGCAGTATAATTGATTTTTAATAGATGTTTATTTCTAGGCTTGCCATTTTTCGTTTATATAAACTTTTTTATTTCTATTGTTTTTATGTTAAAATGTATTACATTTAAGATCAAAGATAAACAATTCTATTTTGTTCTTCTGTCTACTTTTTTTATGTTATATTTTTAAAAGCTACAGTTTCTCACAAAAGTGAGTACACCCCTGACATTTCAGAAAACATTTTAGCATATCTTCTCAAGGGACAATACTAAAGAAATGAAAATTGGATATACTTTGGAGTAGTCAATGTACAGTTTGTATAGCATGACAGACATACAGGCATTATTGTCAAAATAACTGACAACAAAAGTGAGTAAACCTTAAGTGAACATTTAAAAACAAGTTTATCTTAGTATCACACAATAGGACATGGTTCCACTAATTCATGCTTGTGCAGAGGTTGTCATTAGCAAACTTTTTGTGGGCTTTCTTATGAGCCAACTTCAAAAGGGGCTTCAATCTGGGACGATGGCCATATGGTCTGAGAACTGATAACCGGACCTACCGCAACCTCTAAAGCAATGCTGGCAGCACTCATGCGTCTGTTTTTTTTAATCAGCTTCTGCACCTGATGCACAGTGCGAGGACTTAACTTATTGGATCGACCCTTGTAAGAGCTTTTAAAAAGTGTCTTGAAAAACCTCTGTATGACCCTGGCTACTGTACTGTTACTCAGTTTTAGGGTGTTACTGATCTTCTTATAGCATAGGCCATCTTTGTTGGGAGCAATAATTCTAATTCTCAAATCTTCAGAGAGTCTTTGCCATGAGGTGCCATGTTGAACATCCAGTGGTTAGTATGAGGGAATTGTACTCAAAGCGCAAAATTTTAACTGCTCTAATACAAGATACACAAATTTGTATGGTTCTGTCAAGCAGACAAAAACATGAACATGATGAATAGGACATGTGGCTTTGCACCATTACACAACATACAGCTGTTATCACTTAGGGTGTACTCACTTTTGTTGCCAGCTATTTAGACAATAATGGCTGTATGTTGGGTTATTTTCAGAGGGCAGTAAATCTGTACTACTATACAAGCTGCAGATTGACTACTTTAAAATATATCCAAATTTAATTTCGATAGTATTTTCCCTTGGGAAATATACTAAAATGGATATATTTTTATATATACTAAAATCTGAAATGTGAGGGGCAAGTATGTTGCTGTAGGCTTTAGAGAAAAAAAAAACCTGACTCGGACACTTTTAATAAAGAAAAACTTGGCAAACTCTAAAGTGGCAAATGCATGCAGGTAATTTGCATAAGTCAGTAAGGAGCCCAGAAAATCAATTTAAGGGTGTGCTTAGTCCATTGCTGAGCAGGAGTAAATGTTCTCTCAGAAATATTGATGTAACTATTGGACGCTTATAGTCACATACAACGCACAAAAAATGTCACAACTTAAACTCATACACATTTCAGTTTGTCCTATGTATAAAGAGTAAGTTGAATAAAGGGGAAAAGTAAACAGAGTAAACAGTGACATCACTCTTCATGTCTGTGTTTGACCGGCTGTCTTCTGATCAGACCTACTTCATCTTATGACTCCATTTTCAAAGTATTTAAAATTTATGAAACTTTTGGTTAAAACATCCTTCTTATGAGCCACACAGTACAACACATTTGCAAGAATGGCAAGGCGTGTTCTTTTCAGCAGGAGCTATGCTAGCATTGAAGGAGGAGGCAAGGTGGCTGGAGATGGCAGATTTTTCACCTGAAGGCAAATGTAGGCAGAGGAAGCTGTGAGTTCAGTAGGGAGCTTTACCAATTCAGGAAGCACATCTCCTCCGTTATTCATTATTCATTCAGCCTCAGAATTAGCTCCCTATAATTCACACGTCTGAAGATTTGTTGTGCTATAAAGGAATATGCAAATGCTTTCATTTATGTATTTATTTCCAAGTTAAATGCGCTCAATTGATGTTTATTTATTCAATTTGTTAAGTCTGTAGGGAAAGTGCAGGATTCTGTGTATTGTGAGCTTTAATCGTCCTAAATGGGGTGTTTGAAGCTACAGGAATTAATAAAATAATTCACGCTTCACTGTTAATGCCTCAACATGGTTACAAAGACGGCATAAAAATAGTGTCATATTTGACCTACTTGTGTCAATTCTATGCTCAGAAAGCTTTTTTAAAAATATTTGCAAAGCATATAACTTTGTGGTTTTGTTGTGATCCTCTTTTATCAGTATACTGAGGCATTTAAAAAGAAAGAAAAGCCCATGATAACAACTATGATATTCTTTATTGTTTCCCATTACTATTGATATTCTTTTCTCACCCAATATTAGCTGTAGGCAAAAATACCATTTCAAGCTTAATTTCCTTTTAACGCAGGTCATTTGGTTTTACCTCTATAATACTTTCATTACGCAAATTTTAAGCTCAAACCTGTGCAAGCTCTGTGTGTCAGAAACAGCGAACAAGAAGCATAAAAAAGCAAAAGGACAAGCATCTGTTTCAGATGGAGCTGGCACACGGCCTTCTCTACATGCACAATGTGTGTGAGGTTATGTACTGGAACCACCAACATAAACCCATACACACAACACTTTCTATAATCACACATTCACACACACACACACACACACACACACACACACACACACACACACACACACACACACACACACACACACACCCTCCTACATACACACACATACACTTCTACCTCATAATTTTTATACGAATCTTGATATTTCAGCGCTCATTAATTTATGGCATAATCTTTCATTTTCCTCAGTGCCCATTAAATGATAGTAACTGATGAAAAGCTCAGGCAACTTTAATTTTAAAGAGAAATTTTGTAAAAAAAAATAATCTCAGGATGGCACTATACACTTTATAGCTTCCTAGCATCAACAAGAAGCAAGAAACCAAATGTATCTTTACTAGTCTGTTTAGAAATATATTTTGCACACTATAAATGCCACATTACTACTGTTAACTTAAGTTCTCCTTTCCCAGTACAAAACCTTTGGACTGTAGCCAGGATGGATACAAAAGATTAGAGTTTTCTTCTTATTAAGGCATAATTTATGTTCATACATTTATTTAAATGAAATAGCAATTTCGATTCACATATTTATTTTCTATATTATCTTTGTTGGTATTCAGGATGTCTGGCAGTTAGATTTTCTTTTAGATGTAATTAGAAGTTTGTGCAAAATAACTGACTTTGTGTATTCAAAGTTATTCTATTTTCAATAAATTGTAGAATTCTTAGGAGTGTGTTCTATTGTACATTTCAGGACCAGTCAGTGAATGACAATCTAAATAATTTCACCCAGTTATCCTATGTTAATCGTTTAATTTTTTTATCCTATGTTAATCGTACTGCATGAGAACGTTTTTGTATTTTTTGGTTTATTTTCTGTTTTTTTTTTTTTATCCTATGTTAATCGTACTGCATGAGAACGTTTTTTTATTTTTTGGTTCTTTGTACAATAACACAATATTCATTCAAGTTTTTTTTACACGTTTGAAACACTACATGGACAAATACATTGGGACAACTGCCTTTTCCAGCCATATGTGGTTCTTTCCAAAACGGTTTCCGCAAAGTTGGAGGCGCACAATTGTATAGGATGTCTTTCGATGTGGTAACATCAAAACTAGGAGATCCAAACCTGTTCCAGCATGACGATGACCCCTGTCCAGAAAGCCAGCTCCATGAAGATATAGTTTGCATGGGTTGGATTGGAAACTCTTGAATGCCCTGTTATAGATCTCTGACCTAAACCCTATTGAATACCTTTGGGATGAATTGGAACACTGACTGCAACCCAGGCCTCCCCATCCTATATCAGATCTTAACCTTACAAACACCCTTTTTGCTGAATGAGCACAACTCAAAAATACCAAGGACCCACTATCATCTCTGGCCTGCTTCGATAAACACTAAAATAACAGTAATGTAAGACCAACACTGTTCATTTCACGTGTTACATTAACACCATCAAAAGAACTACTATATTACAACTCTGCACCTTGGACATGGAAAAATCATTGCACTGCCTCACTTACATTATTATTTGCACTTTGTGGACGCGTTCCCAAAGCGTTCCCAAAGCGCTGCAAAACAACTTCTCATTTCCTCATTACATCATTGACACCCTTTGTCTGATCCACGTTAGCTCCATACTTTATGTTGCCTTCTGCCTTGCTCATTGTTAGCTTTATAGGCTAGCCTATGTCTGTGGTGCATGATAGCCAGGAAATGATACACCAGTGATAGATTGAAAAAGCTTTGCAATGAAAAGAAATAGGTTGATGGGCTGAAAATGGCACACAACGAAAAAAATAAATATTGATCATGTCACCAAATAGATTCAAACTAAAGTAATGAGCCTGGTTTGAAAATATAAGAAGTAGAAAGATATTTGTGTAAAAAAATTTATGAGGGAATGTAAAAAGTTGTCAGAAAAATAAATTAATTGTACTTTGTTACTTCCCATTTCTTCGCAGCAGTGGGAAAACTTAGGCAAGTTGAACACAAGTCATGCAGCTGCATTTTGTTGCACCTTCTGTTGTTGTAGAGAAGAAACAGGAGCATGTCTCACTTTACATACCCTGCACAAACTGCATAGTAATGCCTGTTTTTTTTAATCTTTTAATACTTTTTCAAATTTGTATAGCACCAGCACACCATAATACATTTCTTGTACATACAACTCATGATACTTATTCCTTATGATTACTTATATCAAATAAAAGCAATACAAATGATTCTGATTTCGATCTCCTAAACCACACTCCCAAATCTGGTGTAACAGCATTATAACAGCATATGGGAATTAAATGTAAAAAAGCAAATACAATCTAATACTATATACAATATACCTGCAATACAATATCTACAATAATAAAATAATGACACATACAATACTATCCATATAATCTGTCTTTACAAATGATAGGTAAACCTTTGAGACCTTTGAGACACAATCATTACTTGATACTTATTTTGTGTTTGCAATCCCTTCATGAAGGTCTTATACTGTTTATTGAATAAAAGTTATTCTTAAGGCGTAAGGTCTATGAAAAAGGCTGCTTTTTAAGATGTACCTTGTTAACTGTTGCCTTAGGACTTGCCTTTGATAGGGGTGTGTGGTGGTTTATTAGCCTTAGCAGCCTGACTTGTGTTGGCTTGGATGTGAAAGCTGGTGCTTAAAGGGCTGATAGGTCAATCCTCTGTTTTCCAATTTAATCAACATACCAGATTTATTTATTTATTTATTTGCAAATGTTAATTAACTGCTGCACATGGATCTGGAGATTAAGGCCAGTGTTTTTTTTTTTTTTTGGTGAAAAGAATCTCTATTTAGCTTTCTTTTTCTGATAAACTAATTTTGTTCTACATTTACTACATCTTTTCGGGAAATGGTTGCCTGTTTCTGAGAACTTTGTATTTCTCTTTAATTAAAAACTTTTGTGTGTGGTGCTAACTTGAAGGAATTATCACCTCTCTGGCTCAGCAGTTAAACTTGTCTCAAGGATTTGTAATCCTGGTCTATTCTCAAACAGGCTGTCTCCCTCTTTATTCTCTCCTCATTGATTTGACATATGTGGTTGTGATTGTTTCGGAAAACTCTGAAAACAAAAGAGAAGCTGCCATTGTTCCATCCTGGAATTAAGGGCGAGGGACAAAAAAGAAACAAGCCAATTTCAAGAGAGAAATGTTTATGAAGATGAAACAACAATTGAAACTTGTTGTCAGTTGAAACAAAAGAGGCGTTCAGTGCCCACTGACGAGTCGTGCGACTTTGATTGTGTTGAAGGACAGCTGTGTGTATGCGGCTGTGTGTGTGTGTGTGTGTGTGTGTGTGTGTGTGTGTGTGTGTGTGTGTGTGTGTGTGTGTGTGTGTGTGTGTGTGTGTGTGTGATGAATTGCTATATCTTGACTTGATGCATTTGAAGGATAAAGGCCTGTTATCCTCAGATGCCTTCATCTGTTTCAAACATAAATGCTTTTAAAATAGCTTTACAATTAAAACAAAAATAAAAAAGTTTAAAAACACTTTTTTTTCTGAGTAAATGCCACACAAACAGCGTCATTTTTAAAATAAATGAAAATATTATTTTCTTCTGCTTCTTTTCCAGACTAAGGTTTATATTTCTTGTTATTGTAACCATTTGTTATCATATTTGAACTTTATGCTTGCTATTGCTTGCAGTCAGGTGCTTTCATGACCCTCACATATGTTAAACTTTGTATTCAAAAGTGTCATCTCTGCAGCCAGTATTTTTGTTTTGCAGGACCACCCGTTCCCTGTGCATGTCAGGTATATTCACTCACTTTGTCTGTTTTATCTTGACTGCCGACATCAGACGTGTGTGTATATGTGTGTCCGAACAAACCCATATGTGCTAACATCTGCCCAGTGTGGCTTCCGCAAGTGCTCCCTCCTATTTCTGCATTATTGTCTAATGGAAGAACAATTTAGAAGTTCTTTACTTTAACATTTTTTAAATTAAATTTATCATTCTTTAAATGCTTCTCATTTATTTCTTTTGCAAGATTAATGCACCAAAATGCCAGTGCAGTTTTTTCTATTCCCTTATTGCAAAATATGCCATTAAGAAAGATATGATGGATTACGTTTTTGTTTCCAAAGGGATATGCAAATTGATCTCAGCCCTGATTGACTTTGCTGTGGTTAAGTGCTCAAGGTCATAGAAATGTTCTGTAGAGGTTCCAGTGGCAATACCTGCTTCAGCTCTTGGTGAGCTAACATGTAGTTTCTGAGCCCCTCTGGCAGCAGCAGCTGTGCCCATGTCCTTCAGCTCAGGGCTAATGATGAAGCCAACTGAGGTGATTATTATCGGCTCTCTGTCTCCAGCTCACAGCACGGGCCAAACGGGCCAGACACAGCCAGGCTACATTAATAAAGTGCAAAACTGATAATGACTTTAAGATTGGATAATTAGCCCAAATATGTCTAATTGGGGATTTCTCTCCAGATTTACTGTGGTCGTTAGTGTAGCGCTACTTGTCATTGTGGTACAAGGCTATTAATGTGCATGTGTGTATGTGACTACAACTTTCAGCTTCTGAGTATTTAAATCACTCATAGTAGAACATGCAGACAATACCACATGGTCCTGAATGGCTTAATGTAGATGCTTGTCCTGGTTGTTTTGAATCAATATTCAATGTAAGAGTGAATCTATGTGTATCTATTATATGCAAGTAGATGACGGTTTGAGTTAAGCTAGGAGAAATAAGTGGGAGGCAATCAGTGATTTTTTATCTTTTATGGTTAAAAATCTATACAACTAACAAAGGCTTGAAAATATTTCTTCATTATGCTCACAAACGGACAAAACATTGAAAGGACAGGTGTACATTCAAATCGTTCATTATCAAATTAACCACACCATTAAAGCGTTATGGTGTAACACATCCACACCACTTGAACAATTAACTAGCCTGATAATAAATAGCCTGAAAGATTAAAAGTTAAATGAACGTAATATTTTCTATCCTGCTGAAAGTGACATGCCTTAATTTTTTTATTATTTCCCCAAAGAAGTCATTCCAGCTGCCCTCCCTGCTGCTTTTAAAATGCTTTTTAATCCTTTTGAAAATTACTCTCAAGCTAACGAGTTCTCCTCAAACCAACTCCAGACATCATTAAGGGCTGGCTCTAGCCTGCGGCTGTACATGAACCTTTTCTTTACACTTTATCCATAATTCAGCAATCTTTCTTGAATTATTCAAGCAAATAGTAGCAGAAAATAATGGACTTCACTGAATCTTACTTACACATAAAACAATTTTAATGGTGATTTGAATGTGCAAGACTAAAAAAAAAAAAACAGCACCAGCTCCCTCCTGTTTTGACTACAACCAGAAAAGTACCGTCTCTAGGTTACGTATGTAATCTTGTTTCCTGATTAAACAAGTCGCTGCAGCAACAACGCTCTGGGAACGCTTCTGCGTTGTCCATGCTCTGAATCACGTGTGTAATCCGGACAAAGGAGAGACGTGATGTCGCCAGCAGGGTGACGTCATGACCAGGAAGCATAAAATGTGCATTTGGTGGAGCCTTCTCTTTCTGAAAGGAGAAGGAAGTGCCGCAGGGATGCAGGGAGTGTGGCTTGGAGACTTGTTCTCTCAGGAAACTAGGGTTACATACGTAACCTAGAGAGGTTCTGTTTCAGAAACTTGAGCTTCATCAACTACGCTTTGGGAACGAGAGTCCAATCATGGCACACTGACCAGTCCCTGCCTAGTGTGTATGGGCCCAGCTATACAAAGGATTCGGGAGTGGCTCTAAGGTCATAAAACCTGACTAAGGTCAATGGGGTGGACCAGCCTGCAAAAGTCTTGGAGTGGGACTCCAGCGGACGAGTACATAGAGGCTGCCACACTCCACGTGGAGTGACCCTTGACTCCAAATGGAGTGGGGAGACCAGAGGACAGAGCTTCTTCGACTTCCTCCACAATTTTGTCCTGTGGACCTATTTTCAGTTCTGTCCTGTGGACGTACAGCAGGTTTATTTTTTTTTCAGTCAGGGGCTTAAAAGGGAGGAGGATAGAATGCCTGCAGCATGACAGGTCATGGGGAAACCGAGGGCACCTTAGGTGCATACCCCGGTCAGGGGTAAAGAAAGACACTGGCCATGCCAGGGATGAACTCCAGGAGGGATGGGGCCACAAAGAGAGCCTGTAGGTCCCCGACCCTATTCAGGGCGGATATCGGCAGAAGAAATGCAGTCTTAACTAACAAATACTAAGAGCTTTGTCAGAGCCTCCAGCACAACGTCCATGTCCCACACAGGCACTCTGGGTCACGTCCCGGGTTCTCACAGACATGTAACCTTTCAAGATCAATTGAGACAACCCTGAGGCAAACTGCTCCTGCAGGAACTCCAGCACTGAACCAACCGGGCAGTTAACTGGGTCCAATTGGTGGTGCTCACACCATGCAGAGAACAGGCACCATTTAGCAGCATACAACTTCCTTGTGGAAGGAGCTCTGAATAGGAGGATGGTCTCCACTACCTCGGTAGAGAGACCAGTTGCTAAGAACTGTACCCTCTCAGGGGCCACAGCCACAGCCTCCATAACTTTGGGTGTAGGTGAACCAAGGTGCCCCCTGCCTAGGAGAAAAGATCCCTCTTGGGAGGAATTTCCCAAGGAGGTTCCTCAAGGAGAGCCACCAGTCGTCGATATAGTTCAGAATGCGGATGCCCTGGAGTCTCAGCGGGGTCAAAGCCAAATTCATTCACTTCATGAAGTTGTGGGTTGAGAGCACAAGGCCGAACGAGTAAGCTTCACCCCAAAAGCAAACCTCAGGAACCTCCTGTGAGCAGGAAAGATGGATATGTGGAACAATAGGATGCAACCCCCCATCCTTTTTGGGAACCACCAAGTACCTGCTGTAGAATCTGAACTCTCTGTCTGAAGGAGGGACCACCTTGATGGCCTCCTTCCTTAAAAGATACCCGAACTGAATCGAGCAGCCGTTCTCCACAGAGTGCAGTAACCACTGAGACACGTCTGGCAGGCTTTCCCAGGCTGCCAGGAAGTCTCTTGAGACTGGTCTCTGGCCTGTTCAGAGTGGCTGGAGCAATGCCCTGCAGCCATTGGGGCGACCTGAGAGGCAGCAGGTCTCCTCCATCTGCTACTGGATCGGGCAGAAGTGGAGGGAGACACCCACTGGTGGTGCCCTGAAGCACATATCGTGGCAGGGTTAACAGGCTGACCGCCTGGTGGTGCTAGGGAGGAACAGGCACAGTATAATGAGGTGTACACCACCCCCTAAGACTTCTTGATTGTCAGGGTCTCTGCGTCGAAACTTGCCGGAGATGACGGCTCTCAGGTCCACCGGCTTCTTAGGCTTGGGCTTGGGCTTTGCAGTGCCCACCAAGCAAACCCCTGGACACGATGGGGGAGGTAGCGGTGAAATGCCTCCAGGACAGTTTTTTCGCTTTCTGGAGAGCCAGGGCCTTAAGAAACAATACTGCACTTGGGCAAAGATAGCCAGTCAACCTCTTCAACCCGAGGCATCGTTCCATAACTTCTCTCTTTCATCCCCACCACGTTCGCATTCAGTGAGACATGTGGGGTGAAGAGGCACCTCAGTGTGCAGATCAGGGAAAAAAAGGCAGACCCCGGCTTGGAGGTAGTGCTGTAGGACACAGAAAGAGTTTATCCAGCTTTCTAGGTGGGAGCTGCTTCTGCTTCTGCTTCTGATTGTGTCTTTGTGTATCTCAGAGAGAGAGAGAAAGAAAGAGAGAGAGAGGGGGGGGGATTTGCAACAATTATATAAATGCTAATATCATTAATTAATTAATTATATTATATTATTATTTACATGGCATAGTTTGCTTCCTGGTGTGAAAATAAACCAAAAATTGGTGTACTGCAGTCATAAATACATTCTCTGTCTATTTTATTTGGAACACCAGTTAACCTGCTTGGTTATGCAGGGATACAGTCATTCTACAATGTTGCAGCAGCACAGTGCATAAATCGTACAATTTACCCCATCAAAATAGAGAATAGTTTGCTGTGACTTTAAATGTGACCATGGTTAAAGTGCTGTTAAGTGCTTCTGAAATGTACACACAATCGTCTGTAGCGTTTACCAGAATTATGCAAAAATTTTAGCAAATAAATAAACAAACATTCAGTGAGTGACAGTTGGGACAGTTATGTGGGTAAAAACACCTTGTTTTAAGTTAGGTCAAAAGAGATGGACCAGTTTGAGTGACTTGCTGTCAAGTCTATAGTAACTCAAATAATGACTCAAGACCGGAAAGTTATTATTATCCAAACTTCAGTATTTTAATTCTTGCCTGACAGGAGTGGAACCTAAAGAGGACTTTTGGTGTTGTAGCCAATCCTCCTCAAGGTCCGATGTTTTGTGTATGTTGAGATGCTTTTTTTGCATCATTAAGTATAAACTTTGACTGATGTATGCAAAAATGAAATAAAACAAATGGTATACTGTCAAATGAATGAAAAGCTTTTAGTGTTGTCTACTACCATCATCATTAAAACATTAGTTAAGAAGTAGTGTTGAGAATTGTGTATAGACTAGACTGAAGCTGGTCAGGTCAAATACCTTACTAACATGTTTACTAAGTATAATAACCATCATTTGAATAAATGATTCTGACTGATATTTGGGATGACTGTGTTAGCACAGTACACACAAAATTTTTTTTTAGCACATTTAGCTATGTATCTCCTAAACTTAGTGTATCTACTAAAAAGTCAATGGTTCAAATGTGCAACTTCATACTTTATCCATGTTTTTGAATCAAATTTAAACTGGTTGCTTGTTTTACTTTTTGAGAAAACTGAAATCTGTACAGCAGGCATTTATCTGTATCTTCTGTTGTCAAAAAAATAAAATCAGTTGAATGTGTCCCTCATCTTGTGTATGTCATGTAGTAGGGTTTATAAAAATTTTTTCATTTGTTAATTTTCTCTCTAGCTTCTCTTTATTAACAAAAAAGCATAAACATATTTGACCTTTTTGAAGATGAGCAAGAGTACAAATGGTGCCACAATTCCAGTGGAATTGACTAAACCAAAAAATAGAAGAAAAAAAAACAGTCTCTCTTCCATTTCATCTTTATGAAGGTCACTCACATTATTTCTTCAAAGTGACACATATTTTGTCACTTAAAGATTTTTGAAAAAACTCCCTTCATGCTTTTGCCCAAAGTTTTTCATGCTACGTCTCAGCTTTTATTAATTATCAACTCTGTTTATAGTTAAAAAAGAATGGATGGAGCCATATGGCTTTAATAAAAGAAGTTCCATCTGCATAAAAGTGAGTGCACCCTTCCTGTGCATTGTATACAGTGTTATCTGACAATAGCTCATGTCATATTAGTGTAGAGGAGCGGCTGTTGTTCTGGCAGGCTGAAAGGCAGCGAGGCGCTGCAGACATTGTGAGTAATATTTCTCAGTAGGACTAAGACAGCCTGTGTCTGAATAAGGCAGCTTCTAACTAATGGCCATCTGTGTGCAGCAATAATGAAAAATCTCGCTCATGTATGGCCACACCAGCTCGTTAAGGAGCCTCAGCGGCGAGCAAAAAATAAAACAGATGATGCTCCAGCATGTGAGAGCTTTACTGCTAATCTCTCCCTGAAGGACCTACTGCAGCTCATCCTTAGAGGGGAAAACTATTTCTCAGAATTATTCTTACTGATATATATGAAGGATATATCCAACTAATATGTGCTTATATCATTTTAAGGCTTGAATGTTATAAGCACCTATTGCTAAGTACGAACAAATGGTGTCTGGAATACTAGTTATATCAGGGTCCTCTACTTTTTGTGTTTTTTTTGTCTATCCAAATGTTGGACTGGCTCTCGCTTAATCAGTGGCATTGTACTGTTACACCGTAACAAAACATCTCACACATGACTCCAGCTGCAGAAGATCTATGTGCCACTCCTTTGGTCCCCATGCATAGGTGAAGGAAGTGAAGAGAATACTCAGAGATGAGTGTAGCCCCTGAAGGCCGTGACTAATTTGACACATCTCTTGGTGCGTCCTCTCTGACTGTCTGCCACCATCAACACTTTCTGGCTCACCAGCCTGCCACGGACATCATCCCTCGGAGGTCTGATGTTCTGCTAGAGTTGTTGGTGCAGCCTCTGGCCCTAATGGATGAGACCAAAAACTAATCTGAAATTCAATTTTATGTGTTCTGCTAAAACCAGATCTCCATCCTTCTCCTTTTAATACTGTGGTGTTCAACATTTGTAATCCTACTTTTACAAAATATAGGTACATAAAACGTAACAGATTTATATTTATTTACATTTTTTGTGTTTATAATGCAAATCAAGTCCAATATAAATAAGAGCACAC
This sequence comes from Silurus aristotelis, assembly GCF_946808225.1. Taxonomy (NCBI): domain Eukaryota; kingdom Metazoa; phylum Chordata; class Actinopteri; order Siluriformes; family Siluridae; genus Silurus; species Silurus aristotelis. The sequence continues at coordinate 10,397,474 of NC_139577.1, read as the reverse complement.
AGTATAATTAAACAATAAAATGTACACTGTATACTGTACACTATATATGGTATCATATATATTTGTATAATGAACAATAATAATGGGCCTAAAATTTATTAGTCATTTGCATTTTTAATACTACATGTAACATTAAAGCACTTAAAATTCTCCTTGCCAGCAAAAGTGAAAAGACAAATAAAAATGCATTTAAAAATGGCAAACTGTGTCACAGGAGCATCACAGTTTGACAGGACATTTTGACAGCCCATAACAAACTGAATTGATTAGGCCCTGCCTGATTCACTGTGTCACACAGCTATCCAGCAGCTTGATCAGAGCATGATATTCATTGAATGAGGAAATCAAACATGTTTTTATCATCATGTTTGTTAAATTGGCCCCTGGTTTAAAACGTGAATGCTAACATGCACATCCAGTGAGCTAGTCTTGTGACATCAGTACACTGAATAATGTGCATTATGCAAATGCAGGTCAAGAGCTTCAGTTAAAATTAACATTAAACACTGATATGGGATCCGGCTGACTAGTTGCTGTTGCCAGATTGGTTGGTTCAGAAACAAATCCCCAAATGCTTGCAATTAGTAATAATATAGCACATAATCCAACAAGTACATAGCTGGGACATAAGCACACAAAGTGGGTATGGCTAGTTTAGAGGGAAAGATTAAATGATAAACTTTTAGGATATTTCACATACACATACAAAATTGGCTTTAAAATATGAGGGGCAAGAAATAAATGTACCTTTTACAAGAAAATACAAATATTAGATTATTCAGGTTTATTTCTGGGCTAAAAAATATCATTCATGTAAATGTTTGTGATAACCAAAAATATCTAAAAAAAACTCTTTTGAAATTTTGTAATTTAAGCCATCTGATAAGTGTAGCTTACATCTTTTCAAATACCTTAAAATGTCTTAGAAATACCTTAAAATGTCTATAAAAATTCAAACATTACATGGAAAATCTACTAGAAGACTTAGATTTCAGAAAATACTGCTGTCATATTTATTGTCCTACCTTTTGTAAAGAAATAAAGCAGTGTGCTCATTATATTTCTATTCCTCGGATACATCTGGCTAGGTGGAAAATAAACAAAGAATAACCACAAATACCTAATACACTGAAAAAAAAACACTTAAAGCTTTGCATTATATTTGATAGATGATAGTTATATCATGCCCTGTTAAAATTTTAATTTCTTTCACTCTGTCCGGCAATAAAACAGGCCTTGTCTACTTTAATGAGATGTTCTGTGAAATGTTAATTACACACCAGGCTGGGAGTGTGAGCTGCTTCCTCGAATGATCCCATTTTTATTCTTGTAATAACAATTACTCCAGTTAAAAGTGGGTTGGGGAAATGAAGCCACATTGAGGCTTCACTCACTCACTCACTCACTCACACAGAAAGCACACAGAACATGCTTATAACATCCGATTGTACTAACTAGCTAATTCTATATCTCAGCAGTTGTGAAGTTCTGCCTGCTGTCTTCAATGACACATTCTATTTTTTTATTATATTAAAAAAAAATAAAAAAAAATTATATATATATATATATATATATATATATATATATATATATATATATATATATATATATATATATATATATATATATATATATATATATTCAGATCTGCATAGATCTGTACCTGTATGTGCAGTGGCTCTCAGCTACCACCTCTGTCATGAATGCCCATAATTGTTCAGTCGCTCTCTTGCTTTGTGCTGCCGCCAGCTGGCACCTGCTCCCCCACGCATCACATGACACTCCAGCTGTGTCCACATGTTCCCTAGGTCAGCCATCGGCTTGGATAATGCACACTTTTCATCTACCCCCTCTGACTTTTTTTTCCCAGTGATCTCATCATATTACCACAGATTGCTACCTATTACAGAGAGATACTTATTTTGCCATTTAGCTACAAAAAAATGCCCAGCTCTGTGACTAATTTTGGTAGTGACTTTTTGCCATACTGCTGCAGAACAGCCAGAGGACAAGCAAAGAGTAATTAATGCTAAATGGAGCCCGCCACTTTGGATTGTGTGGGTGGGTGTGAATGTATGTGCACATCTGTGTGTGGGTGTCCTTTATTCTGAGGCTGTCCTCTGAGAGACACAGTTATGTTTGTGTCTCATTGACCCAGGTGCTCTTGATCCGTCATTTATACAAAAGAGATCAAAACAGTGGGTTCAGCAAACACGGAAATTGTGCGGCATAGCACTGCTGTTTGGTGGGAAATGAGATAATTGCTCTGTCTCTTGCACAGCCTGTTACCTCACATGGATACAAAAGCCTTCATTCCCACAAAAAAAACTGCCTCACATGCATTTATTGTGTACTTTCATTTACATGCGTTTGTTTTCGCAGGCATACACAGCTCTTTTTTGCTTTATAAAAGACTTTGACACTTTACGACTGTACTAGCATGATTGCGCTGGCAAGCAAAAGAGGGAGTAATACCACTTCCCCTGTATTGCATGACAGCACTGCAAGAGGAAGGAAAAAGAGAAAATGGCCAAGGTAGTATTACTCTTCTCTCAGCAGCATGAGGTAGCACCTTATTTCTTTGCCAGACAAAATTACACATTTGAATGAATGATCAAAAAAGGAATGATTGATGTTATTGTTTAACTTGTACCATTTGATCCACTGTTTTCTTTTTATGTTGAAAACCACATTGCTATGCTGACAATGTTTGATGTGTAGATTTTGTGGACAATACAGAAAAGTATTCATCCAAGACAAAGAAGGCTTTATTCCTAACACCCTCCTGTTCAATGAGGTGTTTATACTTCTACAGGACCCAAAACCGAAGTGCAAACAGCACAGACAGTTATGAACTTATCTGCATTATGGACTGACCTAAAGATTTATGGAAAAGGAAGTCGAGGAGAGGTAGTAAAAATGAAATCATTACATTTAAATATGCTGCCTATTAAATGTATGAAAACAGACGAGTTCCCTGCCAGGAATAACTTGGATGTAGCCTGGTGTCCAAGAAAAAAATATGCTCTATCGATTAGGCCAATGGATATTTTGGCATATATTTCTTATACCGTGGAAAATTGGGGAAAGTCTTATAGATATTATGAATATTATCTATAAGAGATGAAAGCTATGAAATATCTGAATTGTGTGGTTGCATTCGCAGGCTGTTGCTGGTCTGGGGAAAGAGGCAGGCAAGAATGCCATTATTGGATATAACTCTGCATTAGTGAAAGAAACGCACGGGGATGATTGCTTAATGATGGCACTCCTACAGGACCCAGCTGTGGTTATGGCCAGAGGATTGGCCTTTGATGAGCTAAAGCCAGAACACTTATTGGCCTGCACTCTGCAGTGGAAGCCAGCCACCAAAACATATATGTATAATGGAAATATAATGGAATTTATAATAATTTGTTTAGCCAGAGAGAGAAACAGAGGAAATTAGAGCAGCTTGGCGCTACTGCCTGCAGACTACATGCACCTCTGCCATAACAAGATTAGAATTTAAACTATGGGGCGAGTGGGTCTTTTCTCCCCGGCTAGATGAAATATTAAAATAGGCCATGGCTCTGCATTGGACATCTCTCTCCCTCTCTTGCTGTCTATCTGTGCCACTCGGTCTCTGACATATGCCTGTCACTCAAATTGATTGACACTGAACATGAGTGAATCAAAGCATTCTATTTCAGCAGTTTGTTTTGCATTGTGGCCCTTTTCTTTGCCACTTTATAAATATTATACAGTTCAATAAATCTTTTGTATTTCCTGTTTACCATCTACAGTATGGATTCTCTTTTTGGACACTGACACATTTTGAATTTGAAGCCATGTGGCATGCGTTGTTTTGTTTTTTTTCACCCTGATTTTCCCTCTAATATAGTCATGGACAATTGAGACCAGTCAGGCAGCTATACAACCAAGCATATGAAAAGTTATCACATGCTTCCGACCACATCTTTTTGAACTGCTGATTTTGCAATGTCAGGGGACATTCTGCCTTGAACTATCTGCTCACTTTTGTATGCACAAGCCCATGACTAGCTATGGCACAGATGGCTGTGGCATCACTGTAATTCGATCATAGGGATAAACACTTTTTTTTATTCAAGAGACTGGCATGTTGTATATCTACTAGGAGTAAATATCTATTAGAAGTTCCTCCTGAAGTAATAAGCGCAAAACATTGAATATGGTATTAGAACTGGTCATCTTAAAGATTCCAAAATATGAAGTGTGTAAAAATCATCTGTCTAATAAATAGGTGGAGGTGGTATTTTATGTCACTTCACCACTTCTCCTGATAACTTTGTAATTCTATGCTATTACTTTTACATTTATCCATTTGCAGACACTCTTATTAACTGGAATCTGTAACAAATATATATATTTTACTATATTACAAAATGGGATGTGGCTGTAATGGAGAAATACAATTCTACATAAAAACCTATAACTTCTTTCAAAAAAATTATTTAAAAAGATTATTGGTGTATCCAAATAGAAAACTGACATATTCTCCATGAAAATTTGGCACACACATGCAAACACATTGCAAGGCAAAAAGGTTTATGGACACCTGTCCATAACACCCATATATTCTTGTTGAACATCCCATCAGTCTTAGTTTCCCTTTTGCTGTTATAATATCCTCCACTCTTTTGGGAAATTATTTTGGAACATGACTGTGGGTAAATGCTCATTCAGCCACAAGAGCATTAGTGAGGTCAGGCACTGATGCCAGGTAAGAAAGCCTGGGCCTCAGTCAGCATTCCAGTTAATCCCAAAGGTGTTCAATGGGGTTGAGGTCAGGGCTCTGTGTGCAGGCCACTGGAGTTCTTCTACACCAACCCTTTTCACTGCCATGTGGGTTTGGGCACCTTAATTCAGTGAAGGTAAACTGTGATTCCACAGCATTCAAAGATTCTATGCAATTTTTCTGCTTCTACAAAACTGTAGGAACGGTTTTGGGGAAGGCCCACATATGGGTTTGATGGTCAAGTGTCCAAAAACATTTGGCTATATGATATTGTCTGCTGTATCTGTTCTTCATGTAGCCCTTTGTACTATGAAACTGCACTGTTGTGTGTTGCATCATGGTCCTGAAGAGACACAGTTCTTCCAATATATACATAGATATATGTTATATATATATACATATATATAACAGAATTCCAATAAAAATGGCTTGAACTTGAAATAGGTTACATAGTTTCCTCTAGTTCTTTGACAAATGTTTAAAGTTACCCTGTTGATATCCTTCAATTAGCATAATAACCATGACCGGGTCAAGAGAAGACATCCGTGATTAATAGTTTAATCTAGTGGATCTTTATGAACCGGACTCAAAGAACAAAATTGTCAATATACCTATTTATATAACTGTTTAATTTAAGAAATCTGCACTAAAACCTTGATTTCAGAGGGTCTAGCACACAAGTATAATAACACCATCCAGGGTCACATTTTAAATTAGTTCCTCTCAATGTTCCTTTTTTGGTGGTTTGTCCTTGCCACTATTGCCTCTGGCTTGCAAATTAGGGATAAATGAATACATTTCACATTTGTATCCATTATTCCTATATGTCTGTAAAGTGATTATTTGACAATATCCATTGCTAAACACACTATACATATAAAACTGAACCAGACTGGTTAATCTAGAAGGTCCTCATTACAGTACTAAAAAGCAATGAGCCATATGAACAAATGCCCTATCTCTGTTTGCATTTACCTTTCTATTATTACACAATATACACTGATCATATATATGCTCTCTATATTGCTTCTATATATCCATGATCTTCGTGTATCAGAGTATTTTATCATGAATAATATAGGGCAGACTTGACTGGGCTAGCTGCTCTGTGTATGTATGTGTGTGTGGGAGTGTTACAGGGAAAGGGGTTAAAAGGTTGTCAGAGTCCTCTCCTGGGCTTCATCCTGACAGTGAACATGTGTTTCCTCTGTGTGATCTGCTCGCCCCTAGCCTGGGCACTATGCGGCTCGCTCAGGGGCCAGTCACAAGGCATTTCGATCTGGAGAGTCTGAATGATTCAGGCGGTGTGTGTGTGTGTTTGTCTGTGTGTGCGTGTGTGGCTGGAGGCTTATAGTGCCTTTAGAACTTCCCTATGTCAGCTCCCTCAACAAGTTTATGCTTCTGCATGAGAAGGGAGGGTTAGGGTTAGGGTTAGGGTTAGCTATAGTGCAGGACCAGTATGTTCACTTTGTGTCAGGTAATGGCAGGTAATGTCTACATGACTCACTCAAGGTCATCTATGTGCAGTCTTGAACATTGCAAATTTACAAAACCAAGGTTTAGTTATTATATTAGATATTTGATTTGGTTTAATTGTTTTAGTAGATATATGACTCAGCCGTGAGTTTTTGTAAGGTTATAGTTTAAAGTGGAGTCAAAGGGCTATAAATCCTTCCTGACTGTAATAGCCACCAGAGGGAGCTAGGATGGAAGCTTTGATTGAAAACTGTCCCAGTTCAGAGCAAAAGAACCCCACAGGAACAAAGTAATGCATCAATGACCATGACCTAAGATTTGCATTCTTCAGTAGCCACTTCATCCTGGTCAGAGCCTATCATGGGAGCACCAGATACATGATCAGGTTCTTAGGCTGCACTAGTAGATTTTACTATATAACACATTATATAAACAATAAAGCATTATGTAGTGGGCGGTTATAGGTTAATTAAAAAAATGTTAAAGTGTTTTTTAATTGTGTTATCCTCCACAATTTGGCAAAATTTACTAATAATAACTAGTTTTTGTCTTAGTTCATTTTAATGTTTGGGAGCATCCACACAAAATAATTAACATTATAACAGCTGCTATTGCTTTTTCTATCCTATTATTAAAACAAGAAAAAAAAAATGTTTTAAGGACATTCCTATGTCAGAAAACTGACTGACATAAATTGCTGATGTTAGAAACTCATTCTTAGAAGCTAGTTGATTGTTTTCTCAAAGAAAATGTACATCTACACCTGTTTGTGTGGACCATCTGCTATAATACACACAACATCATATTTCAGCAAGTGCATTGATATAAACCTTGTAGCCAGAACTGCTGTCAAAGCTATGCTGTTATCCGAAAATAATCAACACCTTCTGACCAATCAGAATCATGCAATTAACAATACTATGGTAGAAAAAGGTTGTAAATAATAAATGATGTATATAAATGATTAATATAAAAGGATTTGCTTAAAATGAAATGAAAGGTGTATTGAGATTGTAGATATTCTTTAAATGTAAAAAATAATTACATTAATTAGTAAGATTAGTCATGCCATTAATTTTTTAAAAGATAAAAATGATTTACATGAATTTATTTCCCTAATCTCATCTTCTATTTGCTATCACACCAGGAAGGCAAGTCATGAGTGAAGATAGGCAGGCTACTTGCATTTGCAGTCATGTTGAATACCCATATAGTGCACTCCATGTGCAGGCATGAAGAAAGCAGAGAGTCTCTTTTTTCATCTGATTTAAATTTTCTAAATTGTAGCCTGATGCCCCAGCTTCTTGTTCATGTGTAATCACAGAGGAATCTGTGCAAACTTTTACAGAAAGCTGTATAGCAGGTGCATGACAGAACAGACCGATAAAGATCCCTCTTTTACTGATAAAGATGTGTAGCTCACAAACGCACACAAACAGACTAGTGGATGCATTCCAACTGCCTGCACCATAGACCTCCGTTGCACCATAGACTGGGTGTAATCCACATTTTGGCTATTATATTTCCTGGCCGATTAGAGGATTTTCACCAGTTGGGGTTCATTAAAGCCAAATTTACTTAGTCTGCCGATCAATAATTTAACCTGCAAGTGTTCCCTCTCATTACTTCACTTGAGGCCTTTTGATTTGCAATTCCCCTCGCTTCCTCCTCGGTGGGTGAGGTCAGCAGTGCTTGGCTTAGGGGAGTGGTACAGATCGGTGGTGGAATCAGAGGGCCGGTAATCCCCCATTCAGCATGCATCGCACTGGGATTTAATGAATAGTCTCTAATGGAACCTCTGTGTATGGATTTCATCCCTGTGGGGAGGAGATTAACACCAGTGTCATATTCCAAAATTAAACCAATGGGCTCCTGCTGTTGGGAGGGGAAAAAAAGCATTTTGAAATATTTGGATTGATATATTAATGACTGCTAAAATGTAATCTAAAATTGCTATATATATATATATATATATATATATATATATATATATATATATATATATATATATATATATATATATATATATATATATATATATATATTTTTTTTTTTTTTTTTTTTTTTTTTTTTTAATTAAATAGCATTTAAACAATCAGTGATTTAACCCAATAAGATTTTTCAAGCTTATGACTTGGCTATCTATAAAATATGGTTACTTGTGCTTTATAGTGCTTGACAGCTCTTTTTGAAATATGCTCTGCTAAAAAAGATTTCAGAGGACCTCAGTGCGAAAAATGTTGTGGAAGTGCCTTGCAACTTGTTAGAATCGTTTCTTAAACAAATGGCACATCATCTTAAGTAGTCCCTCTAATTAACTGTCCAAAAAAAATAATGCTTGTTAATATAAAAAATAATGACAAAGTATACAAGTGGTGATACTTAGAGGTTGATACAAAAAGGAGGGAAAAAATATTAACCAGGTACAATTAAAGAGCAAATGAAAGATCCTAACTGAAATTGAAACCTAAAACAAATCACTAATACATCACCCCAATGAAGAAGTCTGGTGGAAGATGTAAACGGTTTATCGGCTAAGCAGTGTACATTCACTAATTAATTTTATTAAATTCTTCTTATATTCTCCAATATTCACAATATTACCATGTCTGTATCCCTATTTATTACCCACACTGTCTATACTGTCTCACATTGTCTGTATTGTCTTGTATAGTCTGTTTTGTCTTGTCTTGTCTGTTTTGTCATGTATAGGTTTTATTTACATCTGTACTTTTGAGAGTCACAAACAGCTGGAACCAAATTCCTTGTGTGTGTCAACACACTTGGCCAATAAACCTGATTCTGATTCTGATTCTGATGTTTGTGTGGTATTTGCAAATTAGAAGACTTTGTCATATAACATTACAAATCTGAGGATCTAAAGCAAAGGAGTGAATCAACAACAGAGCATCTAATACATAAGAAACTATATTTTATATACAGTATATCATACATCAAATGCTTGACCATAGATAACGTATGGTGTGTGTGATGTGAAATGTGTGATTTCTTGGCATCTACAGAAGATATTTTTAGAAAATTCCAAGTTGTTCCCGATTTTCAGGGTTTAACTAATAGAATTAATGTAAATAACTATGCACTTTTCCCAGCCATGACCTGCTCAATACAAATGTGCCATTTGGCTGTTGTTTTTTTATAATTTGGACAAAAATCAGATAAGAGCTCTATTTAGTCAGAAATACGATACAATTCTCATATGTTTTATGTTTTATTATATCTGTATATATATATTCCACAACTTGATCTAAACATTTCTCGCTCTTCGGTTAGCATTAATTATTATGTTGATTTGTTTTAATGTGTCTTCGATTGTGTGTGTGTGTGTGTGTGTGTGTGTGTGTGTGTGTGTGTGTGTGTGTGTGTGTGTGTGTGTGTGTGTGTGTGTGTGTGTGTGTGAAAAAATGAACAAGAAAGAGACTGAGGACTGAGAGACAGAAAGAGATGGAGCATACAAGAGCAGTAGAAAAAGAAAGAGCGACATGCAGAGTTAATGAAAGTGAGATGATTCTTTCAGGCGCTGCTCTTTTTCTCATACCCCTCCTCTCTCTCCTTCTGTTGCTCCATTCTGTTTGGCGCCAAACAGTCAAGATGTGGTGTATCGTTTCCTGCAGAGAGATGACATCCACTGAGAGAGGAGGAAAAAAGAACAACAGTAAAGAAAACAGTCGATTGAAAAAGACTGCTACCAAAGGGAGGCTTAGTGGTGTCAAACCCAGAATACAAGAGTTTTCAGATTTGAGGGGTTAGTCTGAATATGTGAGGAAAAGGAACCAGGCCGACCATGAAGGGTGTGTGCATGTGTGAGGTCGGGATTTGGCAGCTGATGTGGCAGAGCGAGACTAGGCAGGCTCCTCGGCCCCTGGGAAGTGCTATGCTGCCAAAATGCCCTGGCAGAGGGCTATGATCCACAGGAACAGAAGACCCTTTTTGTGCTCACCTAGCCAAAAAAAAACCTTGCTCTGTCTCCTCTCATCTACTCTTCTGCTCTCTTTTTGTTCTGATTCAGCTTATCTCCCATTACACTGCACTGGTTAAAGTCTTCTTCTAGCAACGTGCTAGCCCGCTAACTCTTTAAACACATCAGAGCCAGAATCCTGCTGGGAGAAAGACACTTACTGTTCTCTGGAGACAGTTTCCATTTACCAATATAAGAATGAATGTATCTAACATATGCATTCCTGTGCTTGTCTGCCTTAGTGGTTTGCTGTCTTACCCACGGCTTGGAAAACACATGCTCCTGCCTTGATGCATTCTGCATCTTGCCCTCACACATACATGTCTGTGTGTGTAAGTGTGTCTAGGAGGGCCTCCGAGGTAGGGGATGTCTGCCTGCATCTTTCTCAGTGGATGACAAAGAAGTCAGCTGTCTTCCAGTGCTTCTCAGCTCATTAAATGAAATCCCATGGCCCACATGGAGGAATTTAAATTAGACTCTGTTTGATGTTTTGGGCTTCCCCCTTCCTGGCCCACTGCAAACAGCACTGCCCACACTGCGATTGGGTGGCAAACACCCTGTTTAAGTCACTGATGGGTGAAGGTCTCTCAAATCTGACCTTGGGGAACTTAGCTGAAACTGTATATGTGTAAATCCACTGCAAATCCCTAGCACTCCCTCTTTTCCCTCTTCTTTTACAGCTCTGCTCCCTGAAGAAAGTGGATCACAGGACTGTTTACAAGACCTCATGATTCTTTTGGGATAAGGACACTTGACAGGGCAGGCCTTGAGTAACTGTTTGAAATGTCAGTAACCCAAGCTTAGGATGAACACAAAAAGAGCCACCTCTTGAGTGGTTTAATGAGGATATGAGGTAAACAGCATGAAATAAAAATACTTTAACTTAACTTTATCAATTAACTTTTCTTTTTTTTTTAACTAGGCTGGAGAGAGAGGGACAGACAAAACAGAAAAGCAAGGGAGAGGAACAGAGGGGGAAGAGATGGATGGTTGGCTGAAGTGATTTTTCCAGGGTTTCTTCCAAAGGATGACAGAAGTGAAATAAATAAGGTGAAAATGTCCAAGTCCAAGCATTCTCCAAACCAACTATTAATAATCGGGTAAACATTTTTGAGTAAAGACATAACAACGTTTTTCATAGAATGTTGCAGTCCTATTACAGACAGATGTGGCATACCAACTGTGTTAAAGACCATTACAGACACTCTGGAGCAAATTTCCTTAATATATTACATCCGTAAGAACGACTTGCACAAATGACAATCTAGCATCTCACAATGACCCTTTGAGTAGTATCCTTTAAAAAAAATTCTTGAACTTTCTTTATATTATTATTATTATTATTATGATTATTATTATGATTATTATTATTATTATTAGTAGTAGTAGTAGTAGTAGTAGTAATAGTAGTAGTAGTAGTAGTAGTAATAGTAGTAGTAGTAGTAGTAGTAGTAGTAATAGTAGTAGTAGTAATAGTAGTAGTAGTAATAGTAGTAGTAGTAGTAGTAGTAGTAATAGTAGTAGTAATAGTAGTAGTAATAGTAGTAGTAGTAGTAATAGTAGTAGTAGTAGTAGTAGTAGTAGTAGTAGTAGTAGTAGTAGTAGTAGCAGTCGTAGTAGTAGTAGTAGTAGTAGTAGTAGTAGTAGTAGTAGTAGTAGTAGTAATAGTAGTAGTAGTAGTAGTAGTAGTAGTAGTAGTAGTAGTAGTAGTAGTAGTAGTAATAGTAGTAGTAGTAGTAGTAGTAGTAGTAGTAGTAGTAGTAGCTCAAACAAAATCATCACTGCTGACAGAGCCAAAACCTTTAATTTTTTAGAACTGATTTTTACTTATCTGTTTCCAATTCTATCTTTGAAACCTAAATCAATCCAAGATTTAATTTATATCTGGGGAAATTAACTACAACTTGGCAGATGTGTGTGTGTTGGTTTATTTCCAAAGGAATGAGTACACCTCAACTGAGCATCTTAACTCAGTCCATTTATATGCTTTTCTTTCCTTTTAGTGTTTTCAATCTTTGTATGAGTTTTTGTAAGAGATTAGCTTATTGTGTTTAATCAAAGCACTTCCTCCCCATAATTTTTAAATTTTTCCAATTTCAAAGAGACATGTTATGGAAAGCTATAAATGAAAGCCAATCAAGGTAAATTTTATACAGTCTTATTTTTCTAAATTTGCCTGCAGCATTGTGTAAGTTCAGGGCTTCAGTTTATCTTGTGCGAGGGTGTTTCATTTACCTGCTTTTATGCTGTTGTTAACACATTTGACATGAGTATGTGTGAGATCCTCAAGTCACCTCTATTTACAGTTGGGGATAATAATCGACTTGTCACTTGCAGATCCCTGTTTATAGGTTTAAGTCTGACAAACCCTGTTGGTAGAGATGTTCGGCTATGCATGTGCATACTGCTGCATTTTAACATCAGTCAGGGGGAGGCAGGAAACAGTAAAGCCAACACTCTGTTGTAATCCTACACAGCTAAGAAATCAGGCCTTATGCTTATGGATTCATTAATTTCCATCATTATGTTTTAGGGGCAAGCAACACTCTCCACCTTCTATTAACACTAATACACATACAAAATAGGCGATAACTAGGGCAAATAAAGCATAATTTATTCTGGGTTTATAAATATAATCATGTCTATTATGTGAATTGCTGTACATAGAATTTTGAATAATTCATTTTCTAAACACCAACAGTGTATACATTAATCTTTGGTCTAGAATGAATACAATTATTGCTGTATTGAGATATGCATGAGTGAAAGAAACAAGGAAGAGAGAGGAGTGAATTGTGTGGAGGTGTCAGACCACTCTTCTACGCTCTGGCTCCTGGTGTTACAGCAACTGGGACTTTGTCAAAAAAAAAAATGACGTTTTTAAGATAGAACTTTTATAGATAACTTTTGTAGATAAGGAAAATTCTTTCAGTAGTATAATCTAGCAGAATTCAGTTCATTTGACGTTAATTCAATTAAATTTATATAGCACTTTAAACAGAAGACAATAATACCATTTCTAACATACTGCAGAATTAGCTTTAGATCCATAACGAGCAATTCAGAAACATGAAGAGAACTCAAACAGGAATCCATTCTCACAGATTGTATGATTTTGAGTCATTAAGATTTACTGTTGGTAATTTACAGGTGTTGAATTGAATCCATTGTAAACAGCAATGTTTAATACTGCTCACAACAATTGTGCATAACAGCTAACAATCAATATTTAAAAGTATTTTTACAGATACATTTATTGCCCCAGAGTCTCAAAAACCTTTTCCAACAATACCCCAGAATCCACTGAAGAATGTTATAAAGGTTTGTATATTGATCCTGTGGTGTGTACATGTATTACATTTATATTGATGATCAAAGGAAACAATTGCCCATTCATGCCAGCCTCTGACATGAGCATTTAGAGCAGAGAAAGCCAGCACTAATTATTGGAGCTAAGTGTTAAATCCCGAGAGCTTCATTAAAAAGCTATAGAAAATCCAGCAGCAGCTGCTCTGTGTTCTCTTTCCACTGTGTTCCTTTTTAACCTCTTTAAAATATCACCAGTTTGTCCACTTGAATGTAGCCAAGACGCAGGATTCAAAGTTTTATTTGGTCACTTAAGTTCATTTGCTGAACAAAGGTATAGTTTAAAGAAATGCAGCAACTCCAAAGAATGTGCATAAAACAAGACATACAATCAATATAATATACAGACAATATACAATGGGTAAAATGTATAGGTTAAAATTGCAAGAGCATGCAAATAATATAAATTAGAAAATATATTTTGTACACTAAATGGACAAAAGTATTGGGACACCTAACATGTCAAGCTATATATGGTTCTTCCCTAAATTGTTACTGCAAAATTGGAAGCATACAATTGCATAGGACATCTTTGACTAGGAGACCCAAACTTTTGCAGCATGAAGAGGTGCACAACGTGAGCTCCATTAAGATGTTGTTTACATGAATTGTAGTGGAAGATATTGAGTGGCCTGCTATAAAGCTTAACCCTATTAAACACCTTTGGGATGAATGTGAATGCTGACTGCACTTGTACACATAAGGGGAGGGTAGTATAACAGCAAATAGGGGTAAATGTGGAATGGGATGTTCAAAAAGCACATGCAAATCTTATGATCCACAAACCTTTGTGTCTACAAACTTTTTTTCATATAGTCTACATGTAAATATTATACTCTATATTAATAATATTATAATACTAATAATATACACATCACTCTATATGGGTTCCCTTTTGAGTCTGGCTCCTTTTAAAATTTCCTCATGCCATCTGAGGGAGTTTTTACCTGCCATACACACCACTGGCTCACTCATTAGTGATAAACTTAGAAGGAACTAACTTATAGGCACACACTATTTTATACAACTTTATAAACTCTATCTTTGTAAAGCTGCTTTTGTCAATTGTTAAAATTGCTATACAAATAAAATTAATTGAATTGAAATATAGTTTTGATTTATAGTGCATTTAAAAATGCATAATGTTGGTTGTTTGGTTGCATCAACTTATCAAATGACAAGTTAAATGTATGTCAAAATAATTCAGATCACATGATGTGCTTTTAATATCAGAAAGAGTTAAGCATCATGAGTAGATAAGAGAGATTATGATTATTTTAATTCAACAGAGAAACAGCTTTTGATGGAATAATAGCATCTGCTCTTCTGCTCAGTACTGTGTATTTGTCGGGAAATTTTGTAGCATGCGTCCTAGTTATGTTATATCGTTATATTATGGAGTCTCAGTCATGTTAGAAAAATCAAAATAATAAAAAAATTATTTGTACGAGAAATTGTACTGCACTTATGTTTTTATGTGAAACTTATGCAAGCGAATGTCAAAGTCTGCAGAAATGTGGCAATTTCCCAACATGCTTGAATCTTACCATTAAAAGCAACTGGACATGCCGAATATCAGTTTTTAATTATTATTTGATTCAGTTTTGGTTTACACTTTGTTGTGTTTTATAGTAAAGACTTTATTTTCAAGATATAGTTTTGAAAGCACCGTTGCTTTTTTTTATTTTGTGCTTCACAAAAGTTTTCAGGCCCTAGCCCGAATCTCTCCTTTTACTGAATTACAAATTGTACACTGAAATTTCATGCTGTTTGAGATTTTATTTTACTACAATGAAAATCAAAATCATTTATCTTAAGGTGATATTGGATTTATGTTAAGAATATTTTAAAATAAAAACTGCTTGCATAAGTGTTCCACCTCTGTGTAAGCTCCCAGTTAACACAGATGAAAGAAATTGTCCTAACAAGGATACAATTACCACTGGCATCCACCTGTGAATCATTAAAGTTTCTGTCACATTTTCTGAGGAAAAAAACATTGTTGAACATATAATGTGCTTGTGTAGGTAAAAGATACAAATAAATATGCAAAACAATAATATCCATTAAAGTTTAGAAATCTCAGTGAGCATAGTTGGATCAATAATCAAGGAAATGGAAGCTGTATCACACCATCCAAGCTTAGAGAACGTCCGTTCTTCAAAACTCAACAAGAAGGAGACTTGTGAGAGACCCCACAGAGAATCCAACAATCACTCTGAAGGAGCTATGGGGTTCAGTGGCTGGAAGGAAAGTAATGTGATGTGGGAAAAGGTTTTGTGTTTGTGGTCAGTTGAGACCAAGATAAAGAGCCTTTTTGACAAAACTATGTGTGGTGCAATCCTGAAACTTTCCATAACTCAAAACATACAGTGAAGTATGGAGTTGGCAGCTTTAACCTTCTCTTTAGCAGGGGCTGGTAATTATTATAAAAAATGATTGTAGTATAATGGCCTATAGAGGCGTATAAAGGCCCAAGTCCTGATTTTAATCCAATTGAGAACCTGTGGCACTACTTGAAAATTGCAGTCCATAAGCATCACTTAACCAACATGGATAACAAGTTTGGTAAGAAGAATGAGCCATAAGCACTCCACCATTGTGTGTAAAGATAGTTCATTCATATCCCGAAAGATTTGAAACTTTATTTTGGCTTTATCAAAATATATTGGGGTTGAACATTAATGCTGACAAGTGATTTCAGGTTTTTTTTTCATAACATTATTGCCCAACCTTGAATACAATCTTACTTTATAAAATTACTTTTGATTTTTTTGTGTTTTATTCCTTTTTTAATTCAGTAACGTGAGAGAATTTGTCAGGGGTCCCAATGGATATTGTGTAGTTTATTATATTGTATAGAAAATTGTGAGAACTAGTAATATTGATTAAAAATCTATTATTAGGTAATTATTCAGTTAGGATTCGGGACTTCACCATATATGGCTGGTGTTATATTTTTCTTCTGTTGTTTTACACATTAAGCCTACCATGTGCATGTAATGTAAAAACTGTAAACATATTTTAAACTGTTCTTGATTTTGGCTTTATTGTGTTTTGTAATTTCGAAAAAAAAACTGTTGCTGTTCCTGTGTATTTTTTCCTAAAGACAAAGAGTAGAATGATCCTTTCTAAATGTTACAATTTTTTAAATAGAAAAATCAAAGTATTATTGGCATTGAGTATCTCTCTTCTTATTGCATTGCTCTTCTTATTGCAAATCTAACTTTTTTTGCAGCACTGGTATCAGATGCAAATTCGGAGTTCTCTTCTTGGTGGCATGGTGGGAACCCCAACACCATTTTTCTCTCTCTCTTCTCTGTAGGCCCTGGAAATGGAACAATCCTTTTTCAGCCATTGGTTCCTAACCCAGATCAAATGTTGGGGTTTAAAAAGCTAAAGTTTGATGTGGATGAGCAACTGCCTATAAAACACTTTAATCCCTAATGCTCTAATGTATTTAATTTCACACTCTCTGATGGTGTTGCCCCCTCTTAGGATTATGCGCGTGTGAGAGTGTGTGTGAGAGTGTGTGTGTGTGTGTGTGTGTGTGTGTGTGTGTGTGTGTGTGTGTGTGTGTGTGTGTGTGTGTGTGTGTGTGTGTGTTATGAAGTGGGGGAGGGCACTGGAGTGAGCAGAGAGAGAGAGAGAGAGAGAGAGAGAGAGAGAGAGAGAGAGAGAGAGAGAGAGAGAGAGAGAGAGAGAGAGAGAGAGAGAGAGAGAGAGAGAGAGAGAGAGAGAAAGAGAGAGAAAGAGAGAGAGAGAAAGCATGCTGTTCTAAAGCTTTGCAGAGATGGAGCCAAACAAAAAGGAAGAATGTGTCTTTAGCGTTCAGATGCCTATATGCAGATTGGAAGTGGGGACTTTAGAGGCTAGAAAAATGCAGTGGTATCCGCACTGTCATAACCCCTGCCAGAGAGACCTAGGCAAATCCCATTGAGTGCTTGTGAATATAGAGCTTCATAAAGTTGAGGACCAATATAGTTCTGCCTTTATTAGATGAGGCTGTGCTCAGGCGGATGGGATATTGGATGCAATAATTCCTTGGTAGAAGTGCACACATAGCCCCTTTTATATCTTCCTCTAATATCCAATTTATGGGCACAAGGACTTCAGCCAGCCAAGCTCACTTAAAAAGTCTTCAGCATGAGATGGAATTAAGGCCAACTTCTTTTTTGCCAAAAGTTTGTGGATTCAAGAAATATGCATCTATCCGCCCCTCAGAACCAGTGCAACTTATCCATGAAATATGCTCAGCGAAAAGCAATAACTAATTTGATTTGGAAGGAACAACTTTAAGGTTTTCTTGAGTGTTTGCTGAGGATTTCTATCTGTTCAAGGATAATCTTGCTCAGAATGAATGAGTGTGAATAAGCCTTGTCTCTGTGCAAGGAAATCATAAAAGGCAGTTGACCCTGTGTATTTGTAATTATACTTGTTTTGCGATTTCAAATGTAATTAGAAACATTTAAACACATCTATATTTAAATTAGCTGGAAAAAAATAACAAACAAACATATGGCATACTTTCCACTGTTCTGAGTCTTCCCCTAAAGCCAGAAGCAATTACTGCTACTGTAGTAATTTGAGGTATTTTCTCATAACAAGGGTTTAGTCATAGTTCCCTAAAATAAGAATATATGGTGATTTATACGCTAAGCACCAGGGATTGTGTTGCCCTAGTGGTTTAGGCATTTCACACTTTGCTAAACTCTTCTGAGGCTCACTGCCACTGCAACAGATAAAACCCCCAACTCAGCCCTGCTGCTCCTTATTAAAAAATGAAATACATGCACCATCTACTACCTATGTTGGAAAGCGATTGCTAACAATGGCTTACATTTTGGCTTCTGACTAATATGTATTTCTACTTTTATTTTTATTTATGCTTAATTTAGTTTGACAGATCATTTGCCCAAGACTGCATTTGTATTGCTTGTTTTCAAAGAAGTATCATCATCAATACATATAAGTTCAGTCTTGATAGGAAGGTCAATCTTTGTCTTTATTATATATTTTGGTTAGCTGAAAGGTCAATGGAAGAGTGGAAGTCATAAACAGTCCCAGCATCTCATTATTTGAGTGTTTGTGCTTTCTTGGTTCATCATGCAGCCAGGGAAATGGAATGAAATATCAGACCTGTTCAATAGCCAATCTATAATGGCTATGTTGTCAGGCTTTCACTTTAGAATAATTTATATATGTTCTAATCAATAACTAATCTTGGGTATAGTCAGATGAGATAAAATAAAGTGGTAAATGATGTCAAATGAAGTCTAATGTTTTCTAGATAAGAAACAAGAATACTAAACACCTAAATGACCCTTTATGCTCATTTAGGCATTCTTTAACTTGCTAACATGTTAGAAATATCTCTTAATGAGCTGAAAGGTTATTACAACTCAAAAAATAGATGTTTTCTTTAATACATTTAGAAAGCAGATTATTTTAGAAGAAGTTATTTTTGGCTGAGATGTCAACTGATACCTGCCCAAAGGATAAGCGAAAGGATGAGAGGGGAAAGAGAAAAACAGAAAGTCGGAGGAGGCTAGTGAAGGGGGCACTGTTAATTCTTCCATATCTAAGCCTCTTTGCTGAAACTCCCTTTGTCTTCAAAGTCTAAGTCATTGAAGAGTAATCCCATCACTCGGCCTAATCTGAAGTTGGGAAGTCAGATGCCAGCTTTCTCTAAAATGGCCTTTTTGGTTCCGAATAGGTATGGCTAAGAGAGTCTAAGAGAGTCTCGTCTGTTCTTAGCCCTCTGATCAGTGCTCATTCTCCTGTCCATTACAGTATTAAATAGCATTTAATAAATATTTTGCTCCCTTCCTTATTTCTCTTGACTCTTGAAATGTTGAAAATAAGATTATTACCTGGGCATCTTCAAAAAGACACTCAGGCAAACAAATAAAAAATATATATATAAAATAAAAAATGGCTAAAAAATATTTTCTGGCAAACATGCTTCCTCACTTCTCACAGTGTTGAGTTATCGGTAGGGGTGTCCAGAGCAAGACTAAATACAGAGTAAAAATACAGGACGAAAGCTGCATTTCTATGTTACAGCATGAGTGTGGAAGTAAACTGTGAATGACTACAAACACTGTGTATTTTCTTTTTTTGCTAGCTTTCTCAAGGCAATTACACAAGGAAGTCATTTATTAATTACATGATCATTGTTTAATAAAAGTTATTCCAGCATATACAGGTTCTCACTTATGTCCATAAGTGCTATGTCATTAAGACTAATGTCTGATGCTGAATGCTGGTTCTTCAGCATACAAACACTGATTAGTGCAACTATATAAAAACTGTTTATAATTTCTATCTAAAGATTGAGTTTGAGAAATGCAATACCATGTTTTAAAACATCCCAAATAAATAACTTAATAAACAAAAATTAAGTTAAAACACAGCCATATTTTTGATGAAAGTGTGGCATGCATGAAAAAGGTTCCTTTTTCTTTTTACCTTTTACCAATGGCCATGAACACTGGAGCTAAGTAGTGTTGCTCAACAGGCCTTGATATTTTAATTTGGAGGGTAGTCAGAGGCCCTCTCAGATTTCTAGGGCTTGTTAGTATGTTTATAGGCATAGTAGACTTTTCTGGTTATGTGGATTTTTTTATTCCAGATGTGATATAATGAGCTGATGCTTATATTATGCAGTGAAAGCACTGTTAAACTTTATTTGAGTTATATATCTTATTTTGATTAAGTGTTTGTTATCTTTTGCTCAGTAATTATTTTACAAATGTCCTAAAGCCTGCATTAAGCCAGTTCCAAAGGTTTATAATATATAATCGGGAGTCGGATTTATTCATAATGCTCATGTATTATACTGTGTGGTTATAAACAGTATCAAACTAGACTGGCTTAATGTTATTGAAATAGTTAGCTTTGCAAAATAAACAATAAACAAAACAATTGTTTTGGTTGTAAGTATTTAGATAAGATTAGCTTTGTACTTTACCTCCATAGAACATGTTTCTGCATTATAAAATGTAATTAAATACTATACATGTACACATGGGCTGTTTATACATTTGAAATATTTCTGAGGCTTTAGTCTAAATGTACTACAACTGCATAATATATCAGACATTCTCTTACAAAATTTGCAACATTTGCAAGCAATGCAAAAAGGCAACAACAACAACAACAAAAAAAAACACTGTAAAGAACTTGATTATTAGACATTGCTGTCTCATTAAAGTATTTTTGC
Organism: Silurus aristotelis; assembly: GCF_946808225.1. Taxonomy (NCBI): domain Eukaryota; kingdom Metazoa; phylum Chordata; class Actinopteri; order Siluriformes; family Siluridae; genus Silurus; species Silurus aristotelis. The sequence goes on along the minus strand of NC_139577.1, from coordinate 10,376,672 downwards.
TTCTTTGTGATAATACAAAATTTGAATCTTGTGTTAAGGTTCAGTATAAAAGCACTGACATCATGCTGCTATATAAATGCTATACATGTATGAATATAAATATAAAAAAACTATCTATATATATATATAAGCCTTCCCGTGGGCTCACCACCTGCAGGAGGGACCATAAGGGACGGTGCTGTGAGGATTGGGCAGTGGTCGAAGGCGGGGGCCTGCTTAGACTGCTACCCCCGTGACCCGAATTACGGATAAGCGGGAAAAAATGATTGAATGAATGACTATCTATATATAAAATATATAAATGCCCAACGGGTTTTTCATTCATGGTTGCTGGGTAACCAAATGAAAAGCACATGCAATTCAAGTGCAATCCAATTTATTTTTTTTTAATTGGTAGAACAACAGAAGTGCAGTTAAACATAAATTTAGGTAAGAATCTCAGGTTGCACTGACGTTGACCTACAGACCTAAACAAAGAAGCACACTGAGCCTATGACTCACAGTGCAATCTAGGCATTATGCCAGTATTTAGAGGTCAAGGGTCAGTCTCTAAAATGTTTACGCACCATCCTGTGACACGAACCCCCCAACTATTTGGGACAGAGCCATGGATTTCAAAATGACTCCAAATGTGTATTTTTGTTGTCAAGACTTTAACTCCAAGGCAGCACCAGGGTGTGTTTATGAAACACTGTCTCTGATGGTCAAGATCAACTAGAGCTGCAGCTGCAGACAAGCAAGCAGTTATGACTCAATCGTTTTACCTAAAAGGACTGGGAATATGGGTCGAAATGAGATCATTACAAGATCATAGCTGACATTATTGCTTTTCTATGGCATGCAGAGAACAATTATAGTAACAATTTAGATGTAATACATATAATAGTCTTAGGTTCATGTAGAAATATGTATTGTATTTTCTATGGATGGTTACATTTTAAGGGGGTTTAATGAAACTAACTACACAATTGCAAAAAATTATGTCTAATTTTTACATATGTATTTAAATTATTCTTTCTACCAGTTTCTTTGGATTTTTCTTTGTACAAAAAGCATTTGCATAAAAAAATCTATTTTTACATTCTTAGATATGGAACAATATTCTAGATGTAAACACTACCTTTTTATTTGTAATTCTTCATGTAGTTTTGACAGGGGTGTAAAACTGTGATAGCCTGTTATCTTTAAAAGACCTGGCCCTAAATCAAGCGGCTTCACTTTCTCAGCGTAAATCAGCAATGGGAACTAAGCAAGCAGTGAGAGACTGAGGTGCTTTTTGTTGCAGTGTGCAGATTAATATCTTAAGTATGTACCATTGTTCAGAGTTATGTCACCAGTGGCCATAATGATATCTTAAATTAATGAAGTAGTGAAAGCATTGAGAGAGAAGGCCTGTGATTTACTGGATGGCTCTTAGCTGATGCGCATTGCCATCCCTGTCGATAAATCAACTGCTGGGAGCCAGGGCCAAATGAACAGAGAGGCGTGCATGAGTTTACAGTTCAATTAGCCAAACGCAAGGACACCGGCGCATTGTGCTTCTGGAGACCAGGTGTTAGAATGAAAGTAAGGAATAAGCCAGGAAAAAATGGTTCATTTTTATGAGGCAGCCTGTTTGAATAACGGGTGTTAAAAAAACTAAGTGCTGTTGATTTGTATGTGGAGGCATTTATGTAATCTTAAAATGTATGTATTTTCAGGCAGTGTTGTGTTTGATTTGTGACCAGGTAGTCTGCTGTCAGAGGTAGAAATCTGAGCCACAGCATATACTCAACACAGAGTCCATTAAGAAAACTGATAATCCAGAGGTTTGTTCTGCACTCTGTTTATTACTGCCAAGAGTGGGATGGGGATCTGTGCAATGCCAAATGACCTCCTGATGCCCTTAGCCTTTCCTGACTCTGCAAAGGAGATAAGCAGTGCTTGGGTAACCAATGCTAATTCTTCGGAGAAACCAATAATAAAATGTAGTCATACATGCCCTTCAAATGAACTGCCACTGACGTTTTCCTCCACTTTTATGGAAAGGTACATTGCATGCCCTCTGGATCGCATTGAGTAATCTAACTTCATGATTTGAGCAATGAAGCACCAGCCGCTTTAAATAGCTAGTCAAAGAAAAGATTTGTGTTGGAAACCCAAGGGCTGGGCTTTGTTTGTCATTAAAGCTGAACTATCAAAAGGATCTCAATCTCTTTGCTGAGTGTGTGTGTGTGTGTGTGTGTGTGTGTGTGTGTGTGTGTGTGTGTGTGTGTGTGTGTGTGTGTGTGTGTGTGTGTGTGTGTGTGTGTGTGTGTTTTGGAGTGGCATGCATTATCATGTTTTTGTTATCACCTGATCATTGCATTGTTAACTGATTTAACAAGGTTTCAACTGGTGCTTGTGAGGGCTTCATTCACATGGTGACTGCTTCAGTGGAAGGTGTTGCCTCTGTGCCATGTTGCTTCCAGCCCTTCAAGCTATTTGTCTCCAAAGGTGATCCCACTTCCACACAGAATGGTGCATCTTTACTGGAGGCTGTAAATTCCAATGCTGTTAAAAAAGTTTTTTAACCTTATTTTCACATGGTGTAAGAATGTAATTTGCTATGCTTTAGTAATTTAGTGGTCAGTACTTTTCTGTTATATGCTGTTTGTGTAATAGCAATTTACTGTTCCAGAATATAGCGTGTTAATTTCATATATGGAATGCTTTACTTTGAAATGACTGAAAATTCAAACTACTATAGATATCAAGAAAAGTAGGTCTGATTGTGGATGTAGGATCTAGCAGAGGTGAATGAGAGGAGTCACAACTGAATGCACCACACTGGCCAAATTCACTATTAGAAGGCTTTTCTCTGTTCTTTATTTGGGTTTGGTTTCCTTTAGGGACTGAAAGAAACCCTTGCATCAGATCTCATTCAGACCATTGTTAGTTGAGAGGATCTGCAATCAAAGTGTGGAGTGGTTGGGTCAGGAGCCTCTGTGAGTGTGGCCTACCCCAGGGGCAGGAGTGTGGCCCCCAAGGGACATTAACACTTGTGGCTGCTTCAACATTACACCCAAAAGAAACGTCTGCATTTAAATAAGAGCAATCTTTATTTGTATATTTCAAGATAACAATGTAAAAATAACCTTTAATAAAAGATAAAAAACTGACAAAGAATAAAACAATCCACAATCATTTTAAACAGTTTGAACATTAAAGATAAACATTTATTAATTGATGTTTATTCATATACACTGAGATTGGCAAATAAAACAAAAAAACATGGATGCATATTATCTTAATTTTTGAATTATTATTTAGAAATTTCCTGATTACAGAGCAGACTACAGCTACACGCTTTCCCTGTTGTTTTCACAAAGGCAGCAGAACTTCATTTGGACAACGTATCCTTTATTTCTCACCTCCTGGTGAATTGAGCAGCACTCTCACAGCTTCATTAGCCCTCCCTCATCGTGTTTGTTTGGGGATGGAGAAAATAGGCTCAGCCTTTGGTGATAGAAATGGCGTGTTCAGCCCCTGGCATGTCATTTGTTGTGTGAGCAGGTGTCAGTGGGAGCTGTGCATTTGTTTTAGAATCAGCCTCTAATTCTAGAGTGTGTGCTTGTGGAAGAGGGAGGGGCAGAGACCTTGATGGACAGGAGGTGTGATCCGTCAGGAGTAGATGGTGTTATACCAGAAATCTGGGTGTGCAGACTGGGATCATTATGGTGGGGTTCTAAACCCTGGCCTGGCTTCTCTTTGCATCCTTGCAGGGAAATATGGATCTTCACACGTTCTTTGAGAAAGCACTCTTTGACTCGTTCGTTCTCATGCTCCCTTGTTCTCTCTCTCTCTCTCTCTCTCTCTCTCTCTCTCTCTCTCTCGCTCTCTCCATTTTCCCTGCTATCTCCCACTCCACCCCCCTCACCTTCTCTTCTCCTCTCCCACTCTCTGAGGTGCTGATCAATTCACAGCCTCCTTGGGAGGTGTGAGACTTGTCCCTGCACTTTGTGATTGGCCTAGGCTTTGCAGGCCCTCTGTAGTGCTGTCATGCTCTTTCTCTTTTCCCTCCTTTTCTTTTGCGCTCTTTCTTGTCCAGGGCAAGGGTCTCTTCTTCTCACTTTTTTTGTAGCGTGTGCTTCACAAGGCACATATGCAGACAGGACTGAAGTCATATGATCTCACACTAATCCAACATTCTCCGTCTCTTTCTGTCTCTTTTTCCTTTTCCTCTCTTGTGGCTGTGATCCCATTAGCACACCTGAAATAATACCTCAAGTGACAAATGTTTTGGCGCTTATAGCTGAGAGACAGGGGGGAGGTGGGGTTGGGGGGGTAGAGTGAACAGAAAAAACTACACAATAGGGGACTTTTTTAACTATTTTCAACTCACTAATACATCACGAAACCCAGAAACCTTATTTATATTATTTGCAAAAGAAACAAAATATTTGTTTAATTAATTTTGTTATTTCATTTTTGTAATGCAATTAGCCACACTTACGACACTACTATGAGCAAGATATTTGTGTAGGCACATTTTCTATATTTGTATTTATTTTCAACGATTTCATGTCATGTGCAGAAAGTTTTTATGCCTAAAGCTAATTCTCATCATAATAATCGGTATTAGTACATAATCCGTAAAGATGCAGTCGTTTGTGCAAGCACTTTATTTGATCTTTTTTTTAAAAGATTTTTTTATTTAATCTCAAATTTAATCACAGGGTTCAGTTTAAAGGTCGATAATTATGTTTTAGAGTAAGGTTTTTCACATTGTAAAGACACCCTGTTACATAAATACATTTTGCAACCTCAACTCGAGCCTATGAACGCGTGTTTAATAGCGCGCAATTGCACAAAAAAACACGCATAATTTATAAAATAAAATTACTCATATTATTATTATTATTATTATTTGTATTATTATTTGTATTATTATTTGAAATGTAATTCAATTCATAGTGAACATGTTAAGAACAGTATTCAGCTCCGATGCCTTTCCTTATTTATGAAAAAGGGAATGGAATATAGTGTAAGTATTATTATTTATTTTTTTTACTTTCATGCCTCAGCCAGAATGCACAATATTTTATTTTACAGATTTTCGCGTTGTGTTCATAACTACACACATATCTGCAATGCTGCTTTTTCCGTGTTTATTGATAACCCCGTACCTTTTACAGCCAGTAGGAGGCGCGCATGATCCAGCTGAAGCTCCACAGCAACAGTTTGTCTGAATGACCTTGTTTACTTTCTACTGCAAATGTAACATCGTTCATGATTTTTGTAATAATTTGACAAAGTGATCTCTTAAAATATGGAATTTCAGCTCGTTTTCGCCACTGCTACATTTATATTGCTCTTTTTTAAATTGTAGATGAAAAACATAACCAACAAAATGTTCGCTGTTTCTTTCTTTTGCCTAAGGATTTCATTATAGTCATAATCCACCATCTTTAAATAATCTGACAAATAAATGTGATGCATGTTTTATTGTAATCATCGCATAGTGTCGTTTTCTAGTTTTCCTTTAGGTTTTATGAATTCCAAAATTCAACAGAAATGTAGCTGATATTACTATGAAATCAATTGAATTAATTTATATATTAATTATATATATATATATATATATATATATATATATATATATATATATATATATATATATATATATATATATATATATATATAAAGCGAATATAAAGCGAATTTACTTGACAATTTATTATCAAAGAATTAAAAAAATCCTAATGCATTATTATAGGAGGTAATCATTTAATGTCATTTAACGCTGCTGTTTTAAAGCACTAAACGCTTCTATTAATTCACACAAAAAAAATCGGAAGCTGTTGCACCAGCTGAACTTAATTCACTGTGCCCGAGTAGTTTCCTCCACAACCAGATAACAGACATGTAACACCTGCTCAGTAATGCGTAGAAATCCCCCGAAACACTCAATGATAATAGTTTACCGAGATTTCCACCCGATTTTGTCAGGAGCAGACTTGTCTGAAATTGAAGAATAAGACGCTAAATAATGTAAAAGCTTGACGACTGTAATGCTTTGCAAAACCGTTACTTCTTCAAAAAGAAAAAAAAAAGAAAAAGAAAAGAGGGGGAAAAAAACCCAAGGTTCCACATTAAAACTCCGCAACATTTCAGCACAATTTACATTTCAATTTAGAAACTCAGTGTTAATATGTCAAGTTTGAAAAATAATTCCCCGAGTGTATATCAAACGAGTCAAAATGGATTTTTATTTATCAGAGTCACAGAAGTAATCTAATACAGCAAAATTGTACTTGAGTTAGGAATTACCACATGCAATTTTTTGTCATTGAATGTCATTACAAAATTTGACCTGCATGTTTTGCACTCAGTTTACCTAAGAAGTCAATAATCACACAGTTTCTGCACTTTCAGGCTAAAAGTTGCTCTTAAACCCAATCGAGATAAATGACGGGATTTACTCACTGATGCGCGCTACAGATCGCTGAGCCTCATTTCAAGCAAAGTTAAAGCGAAAGTCCTTGCCCACCTTGTGCTCCTTTTTATGGACGCTAAATTAGGCAACCTAATGACTTTATAATGCTATTTGGGGTGCTGTGACAGCACTTCAGCGTTTGGCTAAGATGTCATCATGAGACCTGGGATCCAAGTCCGAAGAAGCCGCGGAGAACCCACCGTGTAAAAGTGTAGGCTGCTTGCAAATAATGGTGCAGTATCTGAGCAAAGAGCGTGCATTTTTCGTGAGGGGGGAAAAGAAGAAGAAGAAGAAGAAGAAGAAGAAGAAGAAGAAGAAGAAGAAGAAGAAGAAATAGGTTAATAGCCGCACTCTCGGATCCAATTCGAAACTTCAACATCTCCATTTTAAAGCCTCATAAACCGTAATACTTTGACATACTAAATCATCTCACTCAACACATTAAACAGTTCGTAAAAGGAAAATTTACTCACGTCCCGAAATGATGTAATCTATTGAGTGTCGTTCAGTTTAGCGGTCACAGGAATCCTCATTTCTTACCCGAACGCCGTACACACACACACACACACACACACACACACACACACACACACACACACACACACACACACACACACACATTGAGAGAGAAAGAGAGAGAGAGAGAGAGAGAGAGAGAGAGAGAGAGAGAGAGAGAGAGAGAGAGAGAGAGAGAGAGAGAGAGAAAGGTGCGTAACATCGCGCATTTTGTGGCTGCATTCGAAATCTTCTCTGGATTACTCTTTTCGCTTCACTATTTAGTGTGCGGTTTGAGACGCAGTTTCTCACCTTGTCCACAGTATTGCAGATGAATTAATATTTCGCGACTGGCCACTGGTTTTGTTCTTATTTATAATAGTTATCTCCTCTCTCACGTGTGCCGACTTTCAGTGCTGGTTTATAAAAATGTTCCTGGGCTCACAATGATGACAGATGCACTTTGGATCATCTTTTCCCACACCTTCGTGATCAACCCGACACCAAGACGTCATACAACAGAAGCACACCAAAAGTTACTTGTGTTACACATGTACTTTTCGCCCGAAGTACTCGAACAACGTGATAGAAACCTTATTCACATATATTACCATCCCTACGGGAGCCTAGCCACACACATTTTACAATAATGTAGTCACCCTTGGTATATTATGACATTAAATTTGCTTACCATTGACAGTAAATCATAAGTATCTAAAATCTAGAGCACCATTAATCTTTATAGTGTCTATTTAACTCCTAGTTTATGCTTCTGCTTGATAATTATTAGTGAACATGCAGTGTTATGGAGCAGTGCAGTGTGCCATATACTGACAGTATTAACTAGTTTATTGTGTAGGTGTATAATTCTAATAATATCTAGGATATCTTGGATATATTACTCAGTGTGTTAGGGTGTGTGTGTGTGGTTGTCTTGACTTTGTATTATATTTTCATTGACTTTTTCCTTATATTCAGCCTTCAGTAAACCTATTAATTAATAATAGATCAGCTCTGGCCCACGACTTGTGTCTCTGTCCTCACTGACACTGGTAACCGCACCAAACTGTAATATCCTACAGAGCTGGACCAGCCCATTTACAGTCCCCCCGGGGGGAGGGGAGGGGGTATTGGTAGTTAGAAGGACAGACCGGAAGAGAAGCTATTAGTTTCCAACTATATAAATTATGTGCAAAAGCACACTACTTACAATTCTGCCTCTTATGATGTTTTTGTGAGCTGCGTTAAAGTCCTACCCGAATCAGTCCATCAGGGTTTCGGGCAGAGACATGGTACATACCCGCGTAAGTTCATGTGTTGTATTGAGCTATAAACATGTCAGTACGCATTCAAGCTGAAATCTCTTCTCACACTGTAGCCAACATAAACTACAGGCAGGTCATGTAGCAGTTTGGATGATATGAGAAATATGACGGTACAAAACAGCCATGCGAAATCGCAGACTTATTGGTTTTACACCTATCGATCGCGTGTGTGTGCGCTACTACGTTCGGAAGTGCTGCTTTGTACGCGTGTACTATATATATTTATATATATATATATATATATATATATATATATATATATATATATATATATATATATATAATCTAACGTATTTAATTAAACATAGTTTTATATATATATATATATATATATATATATATATATATATATATATATATATATATATACACGCGTATTATATTAAACACACATTATATATATATATATATATATATATATATATATATATATATATATATATATATATATATATATATAACTATGTTTAATTAAATACGTTAGATTATAGCATTTAATTATATGTCATATTAGAATAAATTATATGCATTTGTAGTATTGAACAGAGAATAAGATCAGAACGTGGTGTCCAAATAAACCTTGTAACCTCGTACATTGCTTAGTACTTCTATATTCGCGTGGTCAGGGTACGACACACACACACACACACACACACACACACACACACACACACACACACACACACACACACACACACACACACACACACACACACACACACACACACAACCACCCCCTTCTCCGCGAGCCACTTGCTGTAGCCCACTGCGTTGTGGAAGGCGCGACCTGTTATGGCCACCACTACTTCCGGGTTTCAGCAGAATGGTCCAGATTCAGAGCGCTGCCGCGTTTCACACACATACACACACACACAAACACACGTACGCGCACACACACTCACACTTACATACATTAGCTGTGCTCGAGCGGCAAAGGCGGCTCGCAGCATCGATCGTGGCTCCTTTAAGAAGAACTAAAGCCAGAATCCTCACCACACCTCCTCTCCAGCTTATTTAGAAGGTTTTGCATAAAAAATCAACTCGGGAGAAGCGAGCGACCAAAAGAGATGCGCAAGAGCTTGATTTTTTTTCTCCTTTGCGCGCGTTTTTACGAGCGGCGGTGTCGCGAGGTGTGCTAACCGGAGGAAGCGCGGCGGAGGATCATCATTCATTCGACACTTTGACAAGCTTGCCTTTGATTGACAGGCCGAGTGGCAAAAAGCCATGGGACTTGCTAGCTGGGTCTGAGGGGTGTATTTTCATAAAAAAAGGTCTGGGAAAGAAGATTATTTTCGGCTTTTTCGTCGCTGTCCGGCGGGGAAAGGCGGAGAACCCTGGCGGTGTTTGTCGTGTTTGGCTAAAGTCGATACGAAGGACCGTGTCATAGAAAGGGGTCTGGATTTTTTGTTTTTGAACAACCAAAGAAACAAACATAAAAACCAGATCATCTTTCGGAAATTGCGTTTTCATCCCTTTTTCATCCTGGCCTCTTAGGGAATATATTTTGCGTTGAAAGAAGCTGAGGGAGTGTGGAGGGCGATGGCGCAGAGGGTATGTACAGCCGATCCGCAAAAGTTTTTCCAACTTGGTAAACCGGTCCGAGCCTTGAAACGTGGCCGATGACAGGCGCTCTGCTCAGCTCTGTCTCTCCCTCTCCTGTCTTCATAGGCAACTTATATTTTTAGGTTTACTTTCGCTCTTTCTGTGTTTTTTTCCCCACGTATGGATTTTGGTTTATCTACTCGATTAAAACACATCCAGCTCCAGTGTTCTTCAGCTGTTTGTCAAAATAGTCACGACCTGTAGCCGATTTGAATAAAGCTGAAGCAGGGAACGATGAGACCAGCTTTGTTTTTTTTTCTGTTACTTTATATATTCCCCACTTCAATTCGCTGAACACTTGTTTTTGCAATTGTCGAATGTAATCAAAGACAAGAAACAACAATTATATATTGAGAAATACCCCAATGTGTTTCAGCATTTGAATGTCAATGACCCTCTGTTAACATTAGCTGTAATTTTTGTTATTAAATTATAACAAGCTCCGTGTAAACGTTAAAACTCAGCTTGTAAACAGTCTGAAAGCAGACCTCATACACTATTGAAAGCCACTGACCTTTTGCTTGCCATCCGAATTTTAAGCATGTGTTCACCTTTACGGGTTTGTGCATGTGTTAATTCCCATTGTGAACACTTTCCCTGCTATCGTCCTGTCACTCTCTGTTATCACGATGAATAATTAACATTTGGCTTTCACATAAATCCGTTAAAAGGAACAGGCCAAATTTAACCCCCATACGCACACAAAATAAGATGCCTTTTTTTTAATTTTATTTTAAATAATCCTAAATCATTCACTGATTTTGTGACAACAGCAATACGTCTAAAATAAGTGTTTGCATGCATGCAATACAAAATTAATTCATATAAGATTAACTGTATAAAATATAGTATACACTTATTTGCATTTGTCAATTAAAAAAACAACACATGGCAGGTTAAATGCAACTAAATAGACACGCTGAGTGAATGTTACTTTAGTTTATTTTTCTTCAAATAACCCAAGCAACAGCATTACCGCTATTTATTACTAAAAACAACATATTCACACTTTGCGCCTCAAAAAACACCAGTCTGTTCATCTTATTAAGAGCTATTTTGCATCAGTGAGAGGTAGACAGCGCGCACTGACAATACACTCTACTACAATCTCTCTATAATCATGATTTTATATTAAAAAAAACAGTTTTTAGAGATATTTTAGGCCTATTTTCGAATGTGTGTATTTTATGAGGTAGGGGTAAAACTGAGCGCACATGGCCAAGGAGCTAAATGTTTGTGTCGTGTGCAGTACGAAGACTTGCCCCACTACGGCATGGACGGCGTCGGGATCCCGAGCACCATGTACGGGGACCCGCACGGCGGCGCGCGGCCCATGCAGGCGGTGCACCTGAACCACGCGCCGCCGCTGCACGCACACCAGTACCCGCACACTGCACACGCCAACGCCATGGCCCCCGCAATGGGAGCGTCCGTCAACGACGCGCTCAAGAGAGACAAGGACGCCATTTACGGGTACGGCTCTACGGCCCCCAAAACACACACACACACACACACACACACACACACTCTCGGATACACACACGCACGCGCACATAAACACGCATTTCATTATCTGACCTGCCTATAGCACAAAAAAGCACTTGCCACTCCATCATTAAATTCCGCTCGGAGGTTAAAAGGAGTTTGTGCAGTTTACTAATTCAAGCTTTCTTCAGTCCACTCGTTTTTTATTTTTAATAAAAGCAAACAGAATAGACGAGAACAGTCTAGTGTTATTTAATGAAATAAGCTTGGCCGGATGTAGTTTGTACAGTTAGGTCGAGGAGTTGAGTTGCAACAATAATTTATTTGATAAATAATATCAGTTGAACCCTCTGTCGAAGTTTTGGTTGACTTGCGCGCTGCGGTATTTTACTAATTATTTTAGACAACCATCGAAATTATTGGTATGAAATCATTAGATTATTAATTATATTAAAATGTATTTACAAGTATTATTATTATTGTTATTTTTATTAATTTTTTTATAATGAAAAAAGATAATGACCAAATATATGCTCTCATATATATATATATATATATATATATATATATATATATATATATATATATATATATATATATATATATATAGTATAATGAGTGAAACACTATCACGGCCAGACAAAATATCCCAAATGTAGTCTAATTACGTGCTAGGTCTAAACCGGGTTCATCAGATCTGACCTCTTATAATAATTGCACCTCAACACTTATACTGCATCACATCCTATTTGTTTTCTTCACATAGCTTATAAAATACAAGCATCATTTAGACTGCAGTGCACTTATTGATTGGAACTTTTTTCTGTTGATGGCAAGCTTTTTTTCCCCTGTGGTGACAACCTGATTTTTATTTATTTAGGCACCCCCTTTTCCCATTGCTAGCACTGATTTTTGAAAAGTGTGAGTTAGCGACGTGCACGCCTCGGGAGCCCGGCGTGGCCGGAGGAGATGTTTGTTCTTCTGAGTCTTTCAACGAGGACATCGCCGTGTTCGCCAAACAGGTTCGCAAAAAGTTAACTGTCAGTAATTTGTTGTGTGATTGTGTCCAACATGAACACTACGGAGTTTTAAATAATTAAGTGCTTGTGGATTTATTTTTTACAAGTATTTTTTATTTATCGGATAACATTTTATTCCAGATCAGAGCAGAAAAGCCATTATTTTCGTCAAATCCTGAGCTTGATAATTTGGTAAGTATTAACCATTTCCTTTTATTTAATATGTCATATGAATAATGTCACATAAATGTATTAGGTTCATAATTGAAGGAAATGTTTCTTGTGTTAATTGATTTATTTACGGTTTCTTTAAATAAAGTTTTTAATATACCCACTATACATTTAAATACACATGAGATTTTCTCAGTCGGACTTGAGTGTTCATTCACTTATAAATTGTATTTTAAATTACATACTAGACTATACTTTTTATTTTATTAGCCGTGCATTGCAAATAAGACAAGAGCCATTCGTTTTCAAGGATTTTCTGCCCTTGTAATATTTTGCACATATGCCATCGCTCAATTGGAAGAAAGTCTTTATATCGGTTTTTTTTTATTATTTCTTTTTTTAGATGATACAAGCCATACAAGTTTTACGTTTTCATCTTTTGGAACTGGAGAAGGTAATGCGAAATTTCTTTTTGCCAATTCTATATTTTATTCAGTTTTAATCTATCTACATTCTTCAAGCAGTTCACAATAGATCAAAATACATGTTTGTTCCTTTTGTGGTGTTAGACGAGTATGTGCAATACAGCACAATAATACATTTTCAGTAAGGCGCAGATATGTTTTAAGTGTCCGAACATGTCTGGAGAAATGCCCACTAATTCCTGCTCCTTCTGATGGAACTTTTTGGAGAATTTTGAATGCAAGGCCGCTTATAGTAAACTATGGTTTATATGGTCCGATGCTTCAAGCGCAATGGTTGTATTCACGAATATGCAGATTTCATTGTGAGTGCATGGCTCAGTGGGCAGAGAGGCGGTATTCTAATGACAGGATGCAGTAATGAAATAATTAGACGCAATTTAAGTCTTCACCTTAAACGCCACTCCAGTAGGTTCTGTCTGTAATGACCAGGGAGCAGATGAATTATGCTGTGTAGCTCTAGTCACTGTCAATTGTCATGTGATATCTCTATTCTGTCGGTTAAAGCAGAGATAAAATTTTTCGGGACTGTGGATTTGCTGGATTTTGCTCAAAATCATTGATTTTCCTTTCACCTCCCTCCACTTTCCTCTAGGTGCACGAGCTATGTGACAACTTTTGCCACCGGTATATCAGCTGTCTGAAGGGCAAGATGCCCATAGACCTGGTAATAGACGAGAGAGAAGGAGGATCTAAGTCTGATAGCGAGGAAATAACGAGATCGTCGGGGCCGCTGGATCAGGTACAGTGGCGCCTCTCTGCGTTTCCTGGGGTCACTCTGCTTGCTCGCGCTTATTTGCATGCGATTAAGGATTTTTGGATTGCGTCGGAATGAAGAGAGAACATTTGAATAATGTAGCCATTATCGCTTCATTAGGGTTTGATCCCGGATCCGACCTGAGGGGATTAACTTGTGAAAGCATTGCCACAAACTTGACCTGCTTCGTGTCGATTTTAATTTATCCTTCTCCCGTCGCGTTTTTTAAAAAACCGTTTCTCATTTTGAACGAAACAAATCATATTCCGAGAGGCTGAATTTGATCGCAAACTCGAATAAAAGACGGGTGTTTTGTGTAGGTAGAAAAATCCCCTAAGAGCATTCAGTAATGCATGAGATATTGTGACGGGGTTTAGTCTATGTTTCTTTACTCAACTCAGCTCAACTCAACTCAAGCTTTATTGCCATTCTTCCACATACACAAGACGAAATGCGGTTAATACTGACCAAAGTGCATAGAGAGTGAAACAGCAGAGTAACAATAAACATGAATAAAGAGTAAACATTAGACATAGCAGAGTTGAGGTGCGATACATAGGAGGTAGATGTGATAAAAAATGACGTTGGAATGTAGGTAATGTAAAACAATAGTTATTTGTTGAGTGACCGTGTTAACAGAAGAGTAAGGATCATGTCATTGTTATTTTTCTATTTATTTTTAGAAACTTAAAAAATATTATTTTCTCTTACTGATCTGTTTGGTGTTGAATGATCGGCGGGGCCATTTTCTGAAAGTTTAATTGATTGAACAGAACTATAGTCTACTATATGTTATGTTGAGTGTTAGTGCAATATGTTAGTGCAAACTGATGTATTAAGATAGCAGGAAAGCTGTGTGGATGTTTGGCGAAATGTATTGCCTTTTCCCAAACTTTGATTCTGACGATGGGGCATTAGCTCTATAAAAATCTAACATACGGTACGTGCAATTTTAATAAGATGTACGGGTCCATTGAGGGCTGCTATAGATAAGGAAAGATAAGTGCTCATATTAAGGGGAAGAGACAGATTCGCCAACATAAAAAGTAACGAGGCGGTTAGGCTAAATCATTTGGATCCATATGGTCGAGTGATCGGATAAGGCCCTGACCAGTTGTAGCTGTGCGATGAGTGAAAACTCTGGCGTGCTGCTCTATTCATTACCAAATGAAACGGCCTCTGGCCGCCATCTCACTTCTATTAATGTTAATGAACAGATTCACACACAGCCTTCATGAAACTGAAGTCCAGATTAAATATTATACATTTCCACTGTTGTGTTTTATTTTATTGTTCTCTCTCTCTCTCTCTCTCTCTCTCTCTCTCTCTCTCTCTCTCTCTCTCTCTCTCTCTCTCTCTCTCTCTCAACCCAGAGGAGAGGAGCCATTCGCAAAGATTTCCGAGTAGACAGATTTCTTTTCGAGCAGATGACTTTTAGTGATAGAAATAGCTGAGGCCCATAAGAAGACCCAGGGGTATCTAGGTATATAACTTGACAAGAGCAATTTATGCTGTGCTTGGGGGCACGAATTCAGATCTTTAATTGACTTTAGAATTATACATGTGGCCTATATATTTCTTGATAATGATTCTGAACTAAATATCGAGGCAAGGATTGTGTTTACACTTCTTTGTGAAAATGTCAACGACGACGTGATCAAGTTTTCATACATCAAACGTTAATTGGCGCTTGAGGTTGTTTTTTTTAACCCCAGAAATAGAGAGAGCCAATTCTGTGAATGGATTTACAGGCTTCTATTATTCTATATAGACATAGACTAGGGGTTTGAGATGGAACAAATTATTAAAATCAAAAACACTCCCAAAAGTTTTCAGTTAGTTTAATATATTTTTCATATTCTCCATATATTTTATATTTTCACTTTGCGATTGTTACACAGTGACAACCTTAACAAATTTGCGTTGCGTGCGCATTCTCTCGCGTCATATATATTTTTAATATATGCCCTCGGGCATATAGTTGAGTCGGACTAGAGAAAATGTTCTTCGTGCAAATTCTGCACAAGAGGGAGCAAGGGTGCTCGTTTATTCATAAACCAATTTATTCCGGCAAGAAGACTCAT